>NC_047659.1:85764688-85939688 GCF_011762505.2 Arvicanthis niloticus | reverse complement strand
TCCTCTCCCCTGTAATTTCTTCTTCACATAGACTTCACAATTATCTTCTAGTAATATAAAATTGATGACAAAATTCAGTAGCTCCTATTAAATTCCCAATAAAATCAAAGTTGTTCTGTGTGGCTTATGCGCAGTCTATGATAACCCACCCATACCCTACCCTGCTAGCTTACCACACACTCTTCCTTCTTGGCTCTCTGTACTCCAGCTATAGTACATATCATTCGTCAAAATGCATAAACAAATTTACCATAGAATTCCCAGGTGCAAGGGATATGTCTACAACACAACTCCCACATCGAAGGCTCAGAGAAAATTGTAGAAGAAAGTATCAAATAAAAATAAAAGCCAGAGGACCAGAAAAAAGAAATGAAATCATGTCTCCTAGAAATAAGAAGGAATCTAAACCCATGATGACTCAACAATACCAGTAGACATATTACAATGGAAGAGAGCTGTCTCACAGGTCTCCATCCATAGACAAAGAACTATAGGCAACTAACTACTTCTGAGAGAGGGAGAACTTGTTTTTCCAACTGATGAGCCTCCAAATTGTCCAATTCTAAGTGGTCATCCCTGAAATTATATACATCCAGGCAACACTAAACAGATTCAGCAGTTTGCTGTGTGTGTGTGGTGGGGGGGAGGGGGGGCGGGGTGTATGTGTGTGTACATATATTCCAAAATAAATTTAAAAAGTCATAAATTTGAGAGAGTAACAGGTGGAAAGGAGACATGGAAGAGGTTGGAAGAAGAAATGGAGAATTTCCTCCATTAGATAATATATTTTATTTTAAAATTAAGATGCATATTTAAAAAAAAATAAGCAGGTAGTAGAAAAAGAAAAGTTGAGTAGAAAAAAAAAAATGATTTCAGAAATCTGAGACCAGTGACTTGTAAAAGTGTACTTAGAACTCAGACCAGCCACAGTTCAACAGACTAGTGGGGAAAAGCCTGGTAGGTAATGTTCACAGTGGAAATGAGAAAAGAGACGGTGAATATGGGCCCTGACTTCAAGGAATTTGCTATTAAAGGGAGCTGAAATATTGTCTTGTTGACAGAGAAAATTGGATATGAGAAGTAGAATAAGAAAAGATTGTTTTTAAGATGTGAGTGATTACAGAATACTTTATATGTTAACAGTTATAACCCATTTCAATAAAACAACACACAGGGTAGTAAAAGAATAGTTTCAAAATAAAAGTCTCTGTGAGGTTAAATATGTGGAAACTTGGAATGGAATGATTAATCTTAGATGAGAGGGGAATGATTCTACTGTAGTCCTTGGGAAGATGCAGCATGATGGGAAGAAATTGTGTCAATAATTTAGAGAAAGGGAGATATATAAAGTGATTGTCACAAGAGAGAAAATTTAAATATGAAGTGCAGTAGCTAACATCAACCATCAACATCTCAAGGCGGGGGGGGGGGGGGAGAGTCTCTATTGAGTAATTAACGATTTTTATAAAATTGGCCTTGGAGGGGGTTATGTCATGATTGTTAACTAACATAGGAGGGCCCGGTGTACTGTGAAGGCACCATTCTCTAGCCAGGTGTTCTTGGGCAGTATAGAAAAGCCAGCTGAGCAGGCCTCTAAATGAGCCGAGGTGCAAGCCAGCAAGCAGTGTCCCTCCATAATTTCTGTTCCCAGGTTTCTGCATTGAGTTCACAGTTCCATGGAAGCTGAAATAATTTCTTTCTTCACCTAAGCAGTTTTTGGTCAGAGTTGGGCTTTGTTGTTGTTGTTAGTGTTGTGGTGGTGGTAGTGGTTGTGGTTGTTTTGTTGTTTGCTTGTTTGTTTGTTACAGCAACAGAAAGGAAGCTGGGACACTAGGGAATTGTAGTGGGATTGGACAAGCAGAAATTTGTAATCAAATTTTACCATGATATCTATCTGTGTAGCTGTTTTTCCTCTAGTGTTTTTCAGTGGCCAGAGGATCACATGTAGTTTTGAAGGGCTCTGTGTCTAATGGGGACCTTTGTGCTACATTATAACATGGCAAAGGCCCTCATGGCAAAGGTGACCCTAAGCAAGAGTGCTAGTTCAGGTTCAGGAATTTCTCTCTCTCTCTCTCTCTCTCTCTCTCTCTCTCTCTCTCTCTCTCTCTCTCTCTTCTCTCTCTCTCTCCACCTTTTATCCTTTTATCTCCTCCCTTTTATATAAAGGCATTGATACCACTACAAGGACTCCATTATTGTGATTTTATCCATCTATCCTTAAATATTTATAAAGTCCCATTAACACAGCAATTCCTAGATTAAATTTCTAGCATGTGAACTTTGGAAGAATCCATGCAGAACTTGGCAGATGGACTATCTGCTCACACGTAGAAGCCATCAAGGACACTGACAGGTTAAGTCACAAAAGCAGTGAAGCAGGATCCAAGTCAGTCAGTGAATGATTGTGGGAGCACAGTGATCAGTACCTAACAATGTCAAGTGGGAAGTAAGGGCCATCTGGTGGCAGCTTGAGTCGCTAAGAGGTTAGAATTTCTAAAGAAAAGGGCAAAATTTCCAGCTCCAGGTCCTAGACTGTGAGAGCAGAAAAAGGAAAACAAAACAAAGCAAAGCAAAGACTTCATAGGACTCGGGGAAAGATGCAGAATTGAAGCATGAGGTGGTCTCACAGTGAGCAAAAATGTTGAGGACACTATTGTGGCTACGGAAGTGAGATGCAACTGAGATATTCTGATTTCTGCAGGGCCTGAGAAAAGGTCTAGGGAGGTCAGACCAAATGAGAATAAAGTAGGAGGCTTAGACCAGGACTAAAGGAGCTGGTTAGTCCTGACGGGACAGGAGGGAGCTGTGGGCAGCTGGGTTGTACTAGATTTCTGCTCAATCTTGGTTCTGTTCTAATATGCAAAGATGAGACGGTAGCATTTTAGGTGACAAAAGTGGCCTCAGTACTAAAGCTCTTTTGGTCATTCAGTCCTGAGGTGGCTGTCAGCCATGTGGCTGGAGCAGTGAGAAGACCCAGTGTCACTGAGCTCTCGTAGGTCACCATGCCACAGGACCTTTGCATGCACCTCTCTATACTCTCTGCACAAGCTCCCCGTTTTAGGAACACCCCTTAACTCCCTGACCTGGCTAACCAGGATCTAATTACATTTGCCTTTCCCCTTTCCCCGTTGCCACAGGTGCTGGTATGGCTCTGTCTCTGAGAAGGTTTTAGTGAGTTTGATTCCTTTACTACACAAGGTCCTGTGTGAACAGGTCCATGCACACCTTTATCACCATTTTATCTGTAGCATAGTGTATGGTATAGAGCAGGTACTCAGCAAGGATGAGTGATGTGGATTAAACTGGCTCTTCGGACATCAATAATGGGAGGACAGTACCACAGAAGCAGAACACCAACAGAAGATACTATGAAGATGCAAGGAGGGCTTTCACTCTATTCCAATGTCTTTTGCCTGTGGCGTGGTGATGTAGTCTCTAAGTGTTTTGGGGTTTCCACAGTAGCTATGCGGGGAAGAGTACTGTCATGGACTAAAGGTTGGACACACAGGCAAGACTCCTTTTGAACGTCTACAGTCCCAATCAACATGATCTAGTTGATCTTGGAAGGACAATACCTTGAAAGGAAAGAAGCTATTTGTGGAACTGGAAACTGTTTAAAGACTTGTGCTAGTAACAATGATCTGTAGATCCAGGTGAAATGGGAACTGTGGGAGCAAGGAGCATGTAGAGCAGTGGCTGTCAACCTTCCTGATGCTGCAAGCCTTTAGTACAGTTTCTCATGTTGCAGTGGCCCCCAAGCATAGAGTTATTTTCATTGCTACCTCCTACCTGTAATGTTGCTACTGTTGTGATCATAATGAGAATATCATACGTGTAGGATATCTGATATGCTACCCTGTGAAAGTGTGGCTTGGCTCTTAAGAAGGTCACCATCTGCAGGGTGAGAGCCGCTGAGCTGGAGGCAAGAGCATACACAGATTCTTTAAAAGCTTAGTCATGACTAAGGAAATAAATGACATGTCACCTCTCGGGACATGTCTAGTAGGACAAGACAGAACTTAAGAAGAGGGGAAGACTGGATGAGAGGAGAAAAATATAGCAGCAGAAGAAAGTTAGTGGGACCGAAAATCTATATCCTGAAGCATAGAATAAAATTGCTATATTACGAGTTGATTCGGGAACTGGAGCGTGTTTCAGAATATGATTGCACTAAAAACCCAATGACAGCTTACTGGGAAACGCAGAGTCAGTCAAATGTGGAACAAACAACTGGAAGGCTGAGTTGTGGGACTCTCACACCTGAGCAGGGCTGAGAACCTAGAAGTTAGAGTGCCAGAAAGTTGGGGGTGATTATGCTGTGCCCTTTAATACTAAGTGAAACTAAGACACGGTGAGACAATAACATAGAATTAAGTCATCTTGGTTTTAAAAACTCAAAGTTGAATGAGCACATGGGAAAAGTTCATTGAGTTTCTATGTTCCTTGTGTACTTTCCTTTCCTACCCAACACTCTGGGCATTTACTGTATATATTCGTTTTCTCTGTCAAGACTTGCTTCGAAGAAGTGCCTTTCCCCTTGTTTCTGGGTCATCATTCATAGCAAAGTAGGACAGTCACTGACTTTCATTTTTCTGTCACAAAGGAATTCAGTGACTCACCTCTAGCAACTGCATTAACTCCTCTAGGCCAAGAGGGCACTGGCCAGAGTTTCAGAGGAAGTAATTTACTAAATGGTGCCCTTGTGGGCAGAAAGACTTAGCACACATAAAAGAGAGAAACCACAGATTCCATTTCTCTTCTTCTGAGTGTTGGAAACAATTAGGATTAATTATGTGTTTTTGTGTGCAAGTGATGATATGAATCTCAATGACATATATGAAAAAGAGATAGACCTATTTTTAAGTGAAATAGTTCTGGTTTAGGTCCATTATAGCTTCACAATGCCATGATGAGATATGAAGAGATAACTAAATTATTCATATTATAATTTTATTTGTGTTCTATTCTTTATTTTTCCTGTAAAAATGTCCCTATTTGTTATTAAAACTAGCATGTTTTATAAAGAGATTTATGTTAATTACACAGAAAGATGCCTTAGTCAGAATTCTACAGTGGATTTTAGAGTTTTGTAGTGTGTGCTCTCTGTAGTGTAGAATATTTCTTGCTAATGGTTCATGCCGTCTATATATATAAGGCGATCTTTGAACTCTGTGTTCATTATTATGGTTATAGCTATACCCAAATGGCAGCATATTATTAAAATATGAGGTAATGATTGAAGAAATGAGATATAATTATGCCTGTGAAGGAAAACAAGCCTTCTAGGAGTAAGTTTTTAGAAGGCAAAATAATACCTTTAAAATGTTATGCTCAAAGTAAACACATTATGACAGATGAGAAATGCCAGGGTTTCAGACAAAGCGGGGGTGGGGCATGAATGCAGTATCAAAGGCCCTCTTCAAAATGTTGCTCACTGCAGAAATGTGCACTTTCTAGAATGGACAGCCTCCTGAGATTTCCTTCTGGTGCATTTGAATATTTTATTATCCAAATGAAGAAATACAAAAGTCATTTTTATTTTAGTTAGTCCCTAAACCTGATCTGACCCATGGATAGAGTCATACCTGACCTCACAATAGGCCTGTTTCTGTGGCTTGCAGTCTAGAAGCCTGAGAAAATAACTAGTTCCTGCCTCTCATTAACTCAGTACTGCTACAACATCAGCCCTAAACAGTGGGAGAAACCAGGAGCTCAGAATGAGAGCCATGTCTAATCACAGCTCAGAACAGAAACCAACTTGAGGGCGGACCCTGCATTGGCAGTGTTGCCGATGGGCCAAGAGAAGATTATTGAGACACTAAAGTTTTCTACACAGAGCATAATTCTCTGTCACTTAGGAGCAGATAAACAATATAATAGGCACATTATTAATATAAAATAGGTTACTAACAATCGCAAGTATCTGTGTGCATTTAGGTTAGCAACAATTGGAAAGGATATGTTTTAACATGATTTTTTCCCCTCAGTAATTGTAATCAGAGAAATTACTCATGCAATCGTTTGGAATTATGTGAACATTTAGATTTTTGTATTGGCCAGGCTTATGCTAATACTTGAGGCTTGAGTTTATGAGCCACTTTAGCAGTGTAAAAAGAGGCTTATGAAGAAGTGAGAAAGCTGATAATGAAAAGTGTATTAGAAAAAAGGAGTGGCAGTGGCCAAGGTCAGAGAGGTGGTGAACAAAGGACCTGAACACAGGCTGAAAGAAAAAAGTGCTTTTTCACGGGGCAGGAAAACAAGGCCTGAAGAATTCCTCAAAGCAAAGAATAGGAAATGCACACATCATAGAAAGGTACCACGACCCCAAATTTTTCATTAGGCTTTATGCACATCCCATTTCATTCTTCACATCTGTGTAGTGTCACTCAGAAGTAGATGTGGTTGAACTACCTGTCTTAAGCCCTAAGAGATCACGATAGCATCTTGTATACTTGAAATGCTGGAAGTAAATCCTACAGGAGTGTGTGCATGGAGCAAGCAGGAACATTCAGAGTTTATGATTAAGTTTAAGGCATTTTTCTTTAAGTGAGTTTCTCCTTCCATAAAAAGATCTTATCCAAATAGCCTAGAAAATAAAACAGGAAAGGATGGCCATAGAAGAAAACATAGCTAGTCTCCAGCCATAAAGACAATGTAAGCATGTGATGTAGCATCACACTGTAGCATAAGCATTTATAGCATGGAGCTATCACACAGCCACACATTCTTTGTGAACATTTACATGAAGAACTAAATAATTTACCTGTGTCCTACATATTGTTGATGGCCGGGTTACAGGAATATAGGATTTTATTTAAAATTCCAATTGAATTGTGAATGCTTTCTTCTTGAAAGTAGCAACTTGGCAATTTTGTACACTATCCTGCATTCATGTCTTTAAGGGCTGGCTTGATTTATTCCTAATGGGTTGGGGTCACAGCTAAATAACCTTCTTTGCTGCTTGGCATTACCTTATATGGTAGACATTGTTTCTTTTATTTAAAAAATTAACTTATTTGAACTAGCTACATGAGATTGGGTTGGGTCTGGTTATTTTACCTTCTAAGATCTACTATAGTTTATTAGTCGATATTCCGTGTGTTTATAAAAAGTTTCACATAAACTGACAGCAATCAACACCCCTAACGTTAAGTAGAACAGCAATGGCATGAGCAAAGGGAGGACGCTTTAAGTGGCCTAGAGAGGGATGGGAGTAGGTAATTATTTGTAGCAATGCCGTTGCTGTTGTTCAAACTGAGACAGACTAACAGTGGCAGCAGTCATTTTGCTGAATCAAAGTCCATGTTAGTCACATTATACACTGCCACAAAGGGTTGTTAAGGCTGGTATTAGCATGTACCACTGAGGACACTGGAAGGACTCGATCTGTCACACTAAATCGCCTTCTTGCCCTCAACCATTGAAGTCTCCAGCTCCTCTGACATGTTCTTTCATTAATGGCCTGGCCTTGACAACTGATCCTAATTGCCTCTGAACCGCACTTCATGTATTATTGGTGTCTGCCTGCCCTGGTTCATGTCAACAAGCCACAGCATGCATAGGGTGTGCCCAGTGTCTTTGCTGAAGAGACATTCATATCGTCATGTTGCTCTGAGGGGCTTGAGTCTCACTGGGAACAAAGTAGAAAGCAAAGGATCTCCCTGTCTCTTCTTAGTAATACCTTAATGTTGATTTGTACTATATATGTATTGTTTGTCTGGCGACTTTCTGAAACATTAAAACAATTATGCAGCATTCCATTAGGGCACAGATGCAAATGCTGATTTCAATTTGCCGTTATTGTAGAGAAGAGGTAAACTATAAGCTCATTGTAGAACCCTTGTCAACCTTAGCTCAGCTTACAGTCCTGTGCAACTTTAGTATAGTTTACATTCCTTTTTGGACTATGCATAACAATTTCAATTTGATGTATGATAATGGCATAAAAGGACTATAATATTCTGTAATTTCCAGTTAGAAATATGCATTAGACCAGAACTCCTCAAAAGAAAATTATTACATGTGTGAATAGGATATTTTAGTCTTAACACTTAAAAACAGATTTATTGTACTACATTTTCTAGAAGTAGCTAAAATAATCAATTTCAGTGCATTACACACATAACATGCGTAAAAAGCCTTTATTTTATTCTGACATTTCAGGAAGCATTTATAAAGGACAAAACAGTTTAGACACATTTTAATTTATAAGGTGAGTTATTTGCTCACAGAAATATATTTTAAAATCCAAACATCACACTAGAGATACTCAGGATATTTACCTGATTTTTGGAAGTGTTTCATTCAAACTTTACCTGATTGCTCTGACGGGGCTTTGCAATCATCTCTCTGCACAATGATATGAGATCCTTGCAGTCTTTCCACCCTGTTTTTATTTATTGAAGGCAGTTTTCTTGTGATCCTTTTAAGCATCTAAGTTCTACCCATGATCATAAAATAATAAATCACAGAAGCTCTCCAATGCTAGGTATCGTTTAGTTTCATCTAGACAGTGACATTTGGACCACTCACAGCATAATCATGGTGATTGCTACAAATTGCTCCATGTTTGAGTTTTAATGTTATAAGTAAATTATGCCACAAGATAAAATATATGTTTCTTTGGGAATTAAACATGTTTACTTCAGCAATGTGGCCATGGAATGGAATATAGACCTTAAGCTTCTTTCGTGTGGTTTTACCGCCACCTTCTGAAGCCTAGAAGAATTGTTCTCAAGGATAGCTGTCTGTAAGAGACTTCTCCCATGACCTTTTGCAGTGGTTAAGTATAAAAAACTTCAGGTGAGGGCTCTGGATATAGAGACCCTCCTCTTTTGGTCACATTTATTGTAAGTTAATTCTAACTCTTCATTTTAGGTAGCTACAAGTGGATGCAAGTATTGAACAACACATAAAAATATAATTTTCCCTTCTCATTTTATTCCCAAGCCCTGCCCCTTTTGATAAAGTGGAGGCTTTGTCAAAAAGTTCAGTTGACATAAATTTGATTCAGCAATGCAACTTACATAGTTGCCTGGAAGAAGTGGGACAGTGGTGGCCACAGCTGGGATCATGAGGAGGGGACAAATCTTTTCCTATCATTCAATCAGACAGTATGCCCTTCAGCAGAACAGCAAGCCCCCCTGATTCCTCAGAATTAGTGAGATTAACATGAAGCACATAATTCAGGATGATGGAGTTTGTCATAATTTGCATTGTCCTGGAAAAATTCGGGTTGATAGAGCGATGCATCTTGGAGCCTGTCATGTCCCACGGGCAGGTCACAGAGGAAGCTTGGCAGAAATAATTTTGTGATATGTGCATCAGTTGCAAATGCTTCATAAACAATTTGTCAAAATAAAATAAAACAAATAGAAAGATGTTAAGAATACAAAGTCAAGTCATTATAAAAGTATATCAACGAATCAGCTATGTCATCCTCTGTAGCACATGCTCTGCATTTAGTCAATGCATACAATGAATCACTTCATTCTCCTTTTTGTTCAAAATCCTCTAAGCCCTATTGGTCTTTCCTTTTTCCATGATATAACTGTATAAAACATTAGGAAATACATGTGCATTTCCACAAAGATTATTTATGGACGTTCCTTACAGGAAAGGTCTGACACAGTACCATTAGGAAAGGATTTCTGAAAGATTGCTTCTGACCTTGCTAATGTTCCTGGACTTCACATAGAAAAGGATAATCGGTGCCTGCTTGACAAAATGAACATGACAGTGTTACTTATCTGCAGCAACATTTCTAGAAATGGGCATGAAGAATTCCGACAAGCAAGGGAGCGTGCTTATTTAGCAGAGCATCCCAAGAAAGAAAGGTCCAATGTCAGATACTGAAGAGGGCTTATTTATGGAGCGCCTGACAGTGATGCCACTGGTTTCAGTATTTAGGAATTTCTTCTATGTAAGAACTCTGTAACTAGTGTTCACAAGTTATGTTATTTATCATTTTAAGATCTACGTATGCTGCAGAGACATTTGTGATGCCTCCTTTATTTGTCTTTATACATCTCAAACAAAAGATTAATGTCAGCAGTTGAGTAACACTGATCTTTTATGACAGTTGAACATTTATAGGTTGAGGGTTTAATATGAAAAAAATTAAATACAGAGTATAAGGAAAATGAAAACAGAGCCATTTGTGACAACTGAACTTCTAATAGAAGCGTTGTTTCGTACTATAGAATTAGATAGGAAGAATACTCTGTTTCTTTCAGGTGGCTATAATTGTGGAATTAGACTTTATGAAAAGTAAAATTACCCCAGGGCACAGCTCAACACAAATAAATCTTTCAACACTCAGTATCTGGAAACACGATACCCATGAAACCAACAGTGAACTACAATTACAAGCAAATCAAGACGAGCTGTGAAGTCTTTAAAAAGCATTATTTATTGAGTTCTAAAACATGAAAGTGACTCCACATGATGTTAGTTCAGACTATTTTAAATCATTTGTTGTTTGCAAAATAAGACCACTCTATCTAACCGTCGTGTGTTTTAGAGCTTGCCCTCCTTTCTGTATTCTTCAAAATGGGTTGCTGTCAATCAACCTGTTTTACCAATCAGGGATAATAACTGCTTTGTGGCACCAGTTATCAAAAAGCTAATTTTTTTATGAACATTATTTTCCAGATATATCATCTCTTGACTCATGAGATTTTTGGTTTTGCTTTTGTTTTTTATTTTAATGAATGCTGTTTGCTCATTTGTAACACTTCTGAGCTACAGTTTAAGAAGATAAGCGTGTATATGTGTTCCCTTAAAATTTGGAATTAGGACTCCATTTTCCTTGTCACCATGTCATGTTTGTTTATTTTATACTGTCCCCCTTTTTGCTAGATGCTACCGTGCAAAAGTAATAGCTACCTGTTGCCATCCTGAGACACTGCTTTCCTACCAGGCATGAGCATGTAGAGCCTGGTGATCTGCTTAGTTTGTGCTTAGCATTTTCCCGTATATGAAAAAGCCATATGCTTTTCAATTATGTTCAGTAGAGAAAAATGTATCTGTTTACTTTTCTTCATAGAAAATTATGTTAGAAGACATTTAAAAAAGAAAAGTAACCCCTGCTTACAATATTTTTTTACGAACTTCTAGACACTAGAGAATTTATAAACCCACTTTTAATCCAAACTTTTCTAGGTTGAATAAACAAGGTGATATGCTAAAGAGACCCACTTTGGAGGTGCCTTTAAGCTTTATGAGCCCATCTCATAAAGGGTCATGACCCCATTGCCTAGCCATTCTGGTTTTCTACTGTCTTGTGAGATCATCCAGTCATCTGCACACTCACTCATTTTATATTTCCACTGTTTATGGAGTTGCATCTGTGTCCTTGAAGGATGCCAAATAAGCATGTATTTTCCAAAGTGATGGAGAGTGAAGTAAACTGAGGAGAATGAAGCAGCACGTGTGATTAAGAGACAGTCACTGGGATAAGCAGCTTCTGCAGAACTAACAGCACTGACACTCTGCAAAGAGCCTCAGAAAATGAAGAGGTAACAAAAGACTCCCTTATTAACATGCTACCATCACATCTGGACAGGTCTAGAACTCCATGCATTCATGGAAAAGTCATCCCTGCTGCAATCTCAGAGTACTTGGGCATCGTCATGGTAACAGAGAAGCCTGTGGTTTGAGGTTCTTAGCTCTATTCTGTGATACAACTCAAATCACTAATGTATTTGAAAATAAGGTTGTAGATTTTTGCCTTCGACAGATGTCTTGATGTGGTACACTCCATTTGTTTTCTGTTCTGCTTTAACTAACTTGTCTTTAATAAATGCAGTGCCTCGGAGATGATTAATGAGTCTTGTAAGCTTTATCCATTGCCGCCAAAGCTTCACTCCTGTCTCTTTGAGGGCTCACCTTGATTTTAAATCTGCTTCTTAGGATGATGTAGGGTGGAAAGGAAGTCTAAAAGAAAAGATGTCAACAATGAAGTCAGCCAGATATCTCATTGGGAAAAATATGCCACAAAGATGTCCATTTTATTACAGGCTATGTGGGTGACATATTTGAGCAAAGAAGAATGGCAGGTTAACACATGTCTAATGAATATGACATGAAGTATTTATTTCCAAAAAGAGGGGAGATTGATTAAGAAATTACTTATTTAACAATCATTCATTTTGGGTCAGGACTTAGTTCAGCTGTTGAGAGCACTTGTTGCTCTTGCAGGGCTCTTGAATTCAGTTCCCAAAACACGCATGGAAATTCACATCTATTTATAACTCCAATTCCAGGAGATACAACGACACCCTCTTGGCCTCCTTGAATACCCAGGTATGTACATGGTACACTTACATACATGTAGGTACCCACACATACATTTAAAAACTTAAAAAAAATCACTTAAGAATAATCATTATTACCTTAAAATATTTGGTTCCTATGAATGTTTTGAGAAGTTGGTGCTGACAAATAACACAAAGTAGAGTACGAACAAAATGTGCTTTTTGGTGACACAGTTTCTTTTCTCTCCATGAGTATAGACATCTCTAATAGGTGTAATTCATAAAATTTGGAAGATCCATGCCAAAATTTTCCCTTTTTATTTGTTATTAGTTTTCATCTTTTAATATAAAAATTATTTTGTTCATGGCTCAACTCTGAAATACAACCATAAAACCTTTTTATTAGGACAATGAGAGGGAAAACATTTCTTCCCTTATCCAGTCTCATTTTTCATAAGCCCTGCTCCCTGCCCAAATAGGGCTTCATCAGCTGATGTAGAATTATTTATATACATATATATAGCACACCTCATAATGTATTTCTGAACTTATAAGGTAAGCATTTTGAAAACCAATTCTCTTTTCCTCTTCATTAGCTTTCCACCCGCATTTTTATACCAATTGTCCTAGTTACAGTTACTGTTGCTGTGATGAAACACCATGACCAAAGCAACTTGGACAGAAAAGAGTTTATTCTGAGAGGGCAGAGTTAGCCAGAGCCAGGCTGACTCCATGACACGCTGCAAACTGGCAGTTTGGGAGACTAAGCCTAAGTTTCTGTTTCCCAGAACTGGAACAGTTCAAAATAAGTCATTTCCAGGAAAAACCACCGTCACTGGCAGCCAACTGGGTCATGGTGTTTCATCACAGAAATAGTATCATTCTTCGCAAATCGCAGACCCTTATTTTACTCACAGTTCTATATTAGCTAGGTAATGAACTAATGTAACTAATCTCCAGAGCTATCTTTACCTACCATCACCCTCTATTACTGTAGAATATATCACACATAAAGAATGTCAAAGACAGTTTTCCAGTGCATTGGTAGGGGTGTGTGTGTGTGTGTGTGTGTGTGTGTGTGTGTGTGTACTACTTCCCAATTAATAAAAGCAGACTACACTTTTTATTATTATTAAAATGCTAGCCACTGATTGTATATGAGGTTGAGGTATTTTGGTGTTGATGATAGAATTCCAGAAGATCGATTTCTGGGCTTGTGTACAAGGGACACAAAGAGAGCTGGTAACAGCTAGTCAGATCATTCTTGCTTTTGACCAAGAAAGTAAGCTAATGTGAAAGTAAATGGCCCAAAATGAAGGCCACTCCCCCCCGCCCCCCTTCAAGAGCACAGGAAGACTGTCGCTAAAAGTCCTGCATGTAACAAGAAAAATAATGAGGAGACCCTAGCTCCACTAAGTATTCTAGCCACTCTTAACTGATGACTAAGGGTTGGTGAGGAGATGACAC
Source organism: Arvicanthis niloticus (assembly GCF_011762505.2). Classification (NCBI taxonomy): domain Eukaryota; kingdom Metazoa; phylum Chordata; class Mammalia; order Rodentia; family Muridae; genus Arvicanthis; species Arvicanthis niloticus. The sequence goes on along the minus strand of NC_047659.1, from coordinate 85,925,964 downwards.
TGACATCTACAGAGACTGGCAATGTTCCTTACATATGACAAGTGGTTTGTTACTTAATCCTCATAGTCATCCTTTCAGAGAAAATTGGCGTGCTCACTTAAGGCATGAAGATGAATTCAGAGAAATTGTATAATGAGTGAATGCACTCAGCTCATAACTGGGGGAATAACAGTACCAACCTCTATTCTATGTGACTCCAAACTTCCTTTCTTATCATACAGTATTTTTTATCTTTGAAAAAAATAGAGCCCAATTCAAGAGGAAAACCTGAGTTCTCCAATCATAGTGCAGAAGACTCAGGTAACAGGAATAACAAAATGCAACTGACTGACCTGTTAGTTTTGTTTTATTTTGTTTTGTTATAATAGAACAGAAGAATTTGTTAAAATTTTGGTGAAATAAAGATGATGTAAGTTGCATGTGGTATTGTCTGCTTGGTAAAGCTGACCCTTCTCTCCAGCCTAAATACTGTACCTTTTTTTAAAGACAAGGTGATATTATCTAGGCTCTTGAACACAGGGACTAAAGGTGTACACCACTACACCCACCTACTAAATGTGTATTCTTTAACAGAATGTGTCTAAATCATGGGAGACACTATGAAATGATACAAATAGGATTGAAAACAAGAGAAGAAGAAAAACAAACCAACAATGATTCTTTACATGTGGGAAAGCGTTGACAGAAGGCTCTGAGAGACGGCTAGTGCAGTCTACCGAAGTCACCTACCGCAGCCTTGCTATGTAACCCTGGTTGAAGAACTCGCCTTGTAGACCAGCTTGGCTTGGAACCCATTGCAATCCTTCCTCCACTGTCACCCGAGCTTTGAAATTACATGTGTACATTACCATGGACACCTATTAGACCTCTGCAAGTGTGCTGACTCTAGATTAAAGGTTGACTTCGTGCCTGATCTGCAATAAAGGCTCAGGGATGAATGACTGAATAAATAACTTCCTTTCTATCTGGTGTTCATGATTATCTTTCTACAAAGAGTGGTACCTGCATAGGGGAGTGATATATTGGGCAAAGGAATGAATAATGAGGAGTTGTAACTTTGGGAAATAATGTAGAAATGAAAATGAATTTCCCAGCTTCCAGACTTCTGCTTAATTCAAAAGGCAAATCTCTTTTTGGTTATTTTAACTTTTTTAGTGAAAATTGTCATTACGTCATGCTTTCTCAACTCACTTCGTTATTCAGGGGTCAAATACATCAAGAACATTTAAATGACAATGTTCAAATAATTTTTCAACATTGTTTTTTTTCTGGGTCTTTACTTTTCTAAGCTTTACAGGCAGGTATACTCTGATAAGTATGTCTTAGAACTGGCTAATTATGTTTAGAGGCTTAAAAGAAAGGAGTGAGGAAATGTAATCGTGAGATCCAGAAATAAAAGTAGGCTTTACGAAAACAAGATCCAGGTGCCCTTTTGAGACTTAAAAGGCAGTTCACTCAGAATTGGAAATGTAGTGGGAGTGAGGGTTGGTGACGGTTACTTATCCATCTCTACATTACTTTATTTATTTATTTACTTAATTACTTACTTATAAATTCATTTGTTGGTAGAAGGCATAGAAAAATAATAAACATTTGTCCAACAAAGATCTAGGAAAGCTAACCATTTGTTTATGTATGTGAAATAAACTTGAGTTTTTGTTTCTTTAAAGATTTGTTTTTATTTTTAATTAGTTTGTGTGTGTGTGTGTATGTGTGTGTGTGTGTCTGTGTGTCTGTGTGTGTGTGCACGTGTCTAAACTCACCTGGCGACCAGAAGAAGACATATATTTCCCTGAGATGGAGTTATGGGTGTTGGGAACTGCCTGATGTCGATACAGGAATTGAACTCAGGTCCTCTGCAAGTACAGCAAGCTCTCTTAACCACTGAGCTATCTCTCCAGCCCATACCTTGAACTTTCAAAACCTGCTTATTCACAATGATATTTATGAATAAAAGTTGAGAGAATTCATCTTCCATGAGCAAAGCATAAAAGAGAAAAATAATTTTACCTGATATATTTTGCAATTCTTTGTTTTGTTAAATTAAATATTTAAAAATTTAAATTTGAAACCTGTATCTTTAAATATTTTAAATTAGTTGACAAATATTTTTCTGTAACTGTTACAGCTCAGTATAAAAATCATTAAAATTTTTATATTTAATTGTTTTCATGAAAGCTAATGGACATTCTGGAGTTATGCACAATTGTGTGTTACCATTCCATTCATGGTTATAATTGTCTTTGAGAACAACATAGAAGTTGGCTAGTCCTCAGAAGGTAAATAGGACTTAGATTTAGAGCCAGAAACTAAATCTGGCTAATCAGAATACTCAATAAAAGAGACTTCATTCATCTTATTATCCTTCTTGGGTTTCGATAACAAAATGTCTCAACCGGATGTCTTAAACAGTAGGAAAGTATTCCTTACAGCTTTGAAGGGTAGCAGAAGTCTGTGATCTCTTGTCAGGTCTCTAGTGAGGGCTGTCTTCCTAGCTCGCAAACTCTCTGTATCCTCTCATGGCTTTTCTCCATACATGTAGTATAGAAAATTTCTTTTCGCTTTCTTATAAGGTCACCAATCCTGTTGAATTAGGGGCTCACTTTTATGGGCTTGTTTAACTTTAATCGCCTCCTGAGAGCCCTATTTTCAAATACAGTCACATCAGGGTTTAAGACTACAGCATATCAATTTGATGGGGGAGAAAGAAACAATTCAGTCCATGCTTCCTAGACGCAGGGCCTTTTTGTAGGCACTCTACAGTTATTAAGTCTTTGATGCTCACAAAACCCCTGTGAAATAGTAACTTGTCGAAGAAGCGATGAAGCCTCCTGCCCCTTCGGTGCTGAGGTAAATCCATCACCTGTGTGAGGCCAGGGTCCTCCAGTGGCGGCTTCTACCCACATGGAAAAACATGTCTCCCCTCAGCCCCAGAGTGTCCATGTTATAGGGATTTTAGTCCCCTCCCTGTAAGTAAGAACTGTAAGGAAGACAGTTCTATTACCCACCTGAGACAGCTTTACCCTGTGTTGAATCCGACAATATTGATAGAAATGACCCGAAAAGAAATGGTTACCTAGATTACTCTAACTCCCACAATGCGTGGGTCCTTTTATTCACTGACCTGGATGTTACTGTTGCTCTCCATTATGGGGCATCTTGATCCCAGTGTGTTCCTTAAAGCAATCTTAGTTGTTAGAAGCATATTTTAATAAAATGCTTTATCTTCTCTTTCTGGGGAAATGTTTAAAAAGCATGTTTTCTCTTTCTATTTTCTTCAGATTGTGGAAAGAATGGGAAAGGAAGGCAATTCTTTGCGTTTAACTTATGGTCCATTATTTGAATCCCTCTATGTCTAAGGGAATTGTGTGGGGCTTTGGAAAAAACAACTTTGTAGAAATAGGGTAAGTTACATAACATCCGAGTTTAGCTAAGGTAACTCTCTTCTACAAATCTGGCTTCCAGTAACATCATAGGATTATTCACGTCCCACCTCAACTTTAACCTCTCTCTGGTCAGACCAATAACTGTAGAACGAGGGGCGTCTAGGTCAGTCGTCTTGCATGCACTCCTGCTTCTCCCAGTTCCCAAACTGGGACCTTCAGCAACTCATCCAACTTCTCTAAGTCTGCGCTAAGCTGTACAATGGACACTGGGTTTTCACAATAAAACTATGCAAGCTAAAGGATTACCTTCTTTGGCTTGTTTACTCTAGATGCTCAACAATGGTAGCTTTCTTTCCCTCTTGAAGTTGAGACATGTGTGTATCATGGAGCTGTTTTTTTTTTTTTTTTCCTGCCCAAATTTCAGAAACCAAAGCCCAGATATTTCTGTTCAACATTGAAATGCTCTTGATTTTAAGGATGACACCCCACAGTTCAGATGAGGTTGCCAAACCCAGATGGGTCTCATTTACATTATAATCTCTCTAAAAGCATCCTTCTGCATTATGACTACAGTGACTGAAGATCAAGACAAGTTACATTTTCTCACCACTGTTACTTTCTCTTCCATATTTCCTGCTTGTAGACTTAACACCAATGGATATCATTCAAGTGTTGCATAAGAAAAAGCAGTCCACCTCTGCAAATTAAATCTTGCATGTCAGTTAATGGTTTGAAGCATCTAGAAACATTCCCTTAACAATGTTGTTAAGGACCAGTGACATGTCTCTGTGGGTAGTCACTTGCCACTACTTTTTACATCCTGAATTTGAAACCCAGGACCCACATGGTAGAAGTGAATAACTGGCTCTCAAAAGCTGTTCTTTGGCTCCCCTGGCCACAACACAATCAATAAACAAATGCAATAGAAATAATTAGAAATTTAAAATGTCAGATTTCTGCCAAGCAGTTCATTTTCTTGTCCTTGGTCAGTGTCAGATTCTTGGCAAGCAGCCCCAAAAGCTCTCCACATTTCCCCCACCCCCTTTTTTTTTAATAAACAAGACTAAACCTGTCTTAGGTTGTTCTGACAAGAATGCCTTCCTTACCCATTGTGGAATATGCATTATCAAAGCAATGCCCTACTGTCTTAGGTTGGTAAGGCTCTGCACAGAATCATACCCACCTTGACTTGCCAGGCTCTTAAATTAATAACTTTGTCTGGGAGTCCATTTTCAGTTTCAAACCATGTACTTTGGCAGCTTAACATGTTGTTAAGGACAAGCTTTAACATGATGGGCAGGAATAAAAGTTTTCCCAGGAGAAAAAGGGCTAGCATGGTCAAGCTATATATGTCATTCTTGAAGCTTGACTAAAATAAAAATACTGACCTCAGGCCATGGATAATTTTTAACAGCAGTATCTGCCGAACTACATTGTTCAAAGACAAGGAAATGGGCTTCAGGCAGGAATCTGACATTAAGCTAGATCAAAAAAGTAATTTGGGGCAGAAATCTAAATCTTAGGCTAAAACAAATAAGTAATTTCAGGCAGGAATCTAAATCTTAGGCTAGAACAAGGAAGTAAGCTTCAGACATGAAAGTGACTTTGAGCTAGGACAGGGAAGTAGGCTCAGATATTTTAGTCACCCTGAAACAGGATTTTGGTATCTTAGAAACAATGATCACAGGACTTTGTTTATTGCCATGCTTGTTCTTTGACTATTTGTGTTTATTGTCTTATTAGTTCCTTGACTATTTGCATCTATTGTATTGCTAGTTCCTCAACCTAGAACTGACCTTAATCCTTGCATGTAATTAAAATGGTATAAAAACAGATTGAGAAAAAAATTAAACTGTTTCTATAAAAAAATAAGACTTCAGAAAATGAGTAACTGAATTCCTTTGAAGTAGTCTTATTCATAAATGCTAAATGCACTAAATAGATCTGAATGTTTTATACTCAAAGGCTTCTGGCATTTTGTAAATTCTCCCTTTTTTGAAGATTTTGTTAGATCACATTACCAGATACATTCTCTTAAGAAAGCACCTGGAGTTATGGAGATGGATTTAAAGCTGGTCTTTGTTACTTTGTGGGTTCTTCTATTTTCCCACCCTTTATACTCCCAACTTCACACTCTACCACTAGATAGCAGCCACACTGAATTTTTTGCTGTCATCTTGAAAAACAATTCATTATTCGTCCCCTACTGTTTCTTCTGTGGCATTTAAAATCAAATTTCCCATTTTTATCCTTAACTCTGAGCCCCACATCGAGGTGCCACTCACTTATGGTTGAACTTTGCTACTATGTGGGTTCTTCATTTCTCATCCTTTATCTCCAATAAAGGATAGTATAGACTGGAGAGAGAGAGAGAGAGAGAGAGAGAGAGAGAGAGAGAGAGAGAGAGAGAGAGAGAGAGAGAGAAAGGTGTTGACTTCTTTCTTCTTGGTTCTTCTTTGAGCATGACTACTAACAAACCACAAAAAATCACCCCTGAACAACCATCAACCACCTATCTCAGGGCTCCTAGCATTTAGATACCCTCTGAAAAGTTTCCAGAATTCCAAAAGTCACACAATTGCAGAAATTATCTACAGCTGGCAAACCATGCCTCTGCTGGAGCACAAGGCAAATCATATCCAGCTGCTACAGGCAGTTCAAAGCAGCCTTATATTCCCACACCTGAGATTAAAATGAAACCATATTCTTAAATATTTCTGTTTTTTTAAAGGAATTAAAATTCCAGAATTGTTACTGCATGGCTCAGTGGTTAAGAGACCTTATTGCTCTTGTAGAAGACTCAGGTTTGATTCCTAGCACCTACGTGGCAGCTCACAACCATCTGTAGCACCAGTTTCAGGGGATTCAATGTTCTCTCCTAATAGCCAAAGATAGCAAGTATTCACACAATACACATACACACAAGAAGCAAACTATTCATACACATAAAAATAATAAAATAACTTTAAAAAATAGAATAATCACTAACTAGTTGCTTTAAGACATTCTATAAGGGTGACCGAGAGAAGGAGTATTAAGCTTATAGAGTCTTAATCTAAAAAGGAATGACTTGAAAAGGAACTAATGTCCTTCCAATTTATGAAAGAACTTTAGACTGTTCTCAAGTTATGTGTCCTATCTTTCTAATAATACAAGCTGCACAATGAGTCTTCCGATTATTCTAGAAAACCAATGAGCATATGGCAGGTTGAGTCTAAACATGTATTCTACACTCTATACAGGCCACATATTATCACAAACAAATCATCAAAGTGGAGCTATTTGGAACTCCCAAGACTCTAATGGTAGGATTGGGAAAGATACAGAATATGAATAGAGGGACACTCATTGAAATAGGAATAAGCACCCGATGAGTCAAAAAAAAAAAAAAAAAGCAGCAGCAGAAGTTGACTGACACAGAAAAGGCCATTAATTCTCCCACAGATCTAGTCTCATGGGTCAAAGAAAAGCAGAAAAGAACACTCACCCTGATGCATGAGCTTTTGGCACATGTAAGTCAAAGTGACCGAGTCCAAGTCCAGGCATCTCGCCCAGTCTGATAAACAGCTCCTCGCTGCTCACTCACCACAGTTTACAAGGTCTTTTGGAAGCAAGCCCCTGGCAGCTGACTTTCACCACTCTCAGTTCTGCAGTTTTGTTTGGTTTTCAGTGCATGTTTCCACTATCTGCACTATCATCATTTTTTGTTTGTTTGTTTCATCTCATCATTTATGTATTTAAATCCTTGGTGCCATTCAAAAGGATGACTGGCATTGTCATCATAATTTTGCATTATCGCAATGATCATACTTTCTACTGAATATCTGTGATTTTACCCAATTCTTCTTGTTCAGTCCTTAATGATTTTACATGTATCATATAAGTACATACATGTATAAAGTCCTGTGACACTCAAGGTTTCTGTTTTCTTTCAAGAAAACACATAGGAATAGGGATGTAGCTCAGTGGTAGAGCACTTAGGTACTATGCCTAGGGCTTGGGTTTGATTCCCCTACTACCTCCCTCCCCTCAAGCATGCTGAAAAAGAAAGCCTCTAATGTATTAGCTAGGAGCAGTACCAACTACTCTAAACACACAGCAATGAGAGACAATAGAGAACTTGACCTCTTTTAGATATTGAATACCAAACAGAAGTCATGTTCAAAAGCATTTATTAGTGAGCTGGTACGGACCAGAGTATATTTGACTAGCACTGTGGCAAAGGTTACTTGTCATGTATTCAAAAGTTCGAACTCCATCATTTTGTTGACTAACCAGAACCTCTGTCATCTGTCCTAACTAAAGCACTTAGTTTTGAACCTGGCTTTTTTTCTTGGTTTTAGAATGAATGTCAGCTGAAAACCATCCTCTCAGATCTTTTCTCTCAAAGTAAATAGCCAGGATTGGCTATGAGACTATAGGTCTTCAACCCTGTCAGAAATCCAGAATGACTGAGTTAACTAAAATTATGGGAAGCACTAAGCATAGCTTCTAAAACTTAGCCAATTTATAGAGACCGCTGAACACCTGGAAAGCCCCTATACTACCAAACATTAGAGCATCCAATCTTCAGCCTTCTGGCCCAGAATCATCTGACAGACCTTAGTGATGCAGAATTATTAAGGGCTGGTTACTCTGTCTAGGCAGATATAATCAGTCGACTATTCTGCAAGTGTGTCCTTTTCTGGACAGTAATTTGTCTGTAGATAGAAAGAGGCAATTCTTGCCTAGTGGCTGTCATTAGGACTATCTTGTACCTCACTGGTGCAATTAGGAATAACTATGCTCTAATTGCATTTTGAGAGAAAAGTTTTATTTTAACAGGAAGGGTGAAGCTAGGTGATGAGAAAGAGAAAGAGAGAGAAAGAGAGGGGGGGCATGGAGGCAGAAGTTCACGTGTCTCCACCAGTCAAAGATAGTTTATATATCTAGGTTGGGTATTGGGTTACACTTCTGATTGAGCATTACCAAACTTATAAAGCCTTTGATTAACATTTTTTTAAAAAATGTATAAAAGGAAAAGGGGGCATGGGATAGGGGTTTTCTAGGGAGGAGAAATGGGAAAAGGGATGGCATCTGAAATGTAAATAAAACATAAAAAATAAATAAAAAATGAAAAAAATAAAATAAAATAAAAACAACGAAAGTTCGAACTCTCGATAGTTTATGAACCAAAATAAAGCAGAAGTCATATGGTGCTTAACTAGAGTTTCAGGGTTATTCAGTAGCTGGGTATTAACCATTAACTTATTTCTTTTCATTACATCTATCTACAAAGCCAGCAAAAGCCGGTCAATGTAATATAACAGCTAGCCACGCTTTCTTTCTCTTTCCTCTCCCCTCTGTAAAGGCTTCTCTATGTACAGTACTCGATGCAACTGTGTGCCCCGTAGACATCTATTTCCGACTTTCTTAGCATCATATTCAGACTGTTTGGTTCTCTGTACTTGATAAGCATCTGCTTTGATCATTCCTGTAGCTATGTGGTTGTTCAAATACATCTGAGTGACCCTCCCTGCACTGTGCAAGGTATAAATAAGTTATTACTGACCACTTCTCCTGTTAAGTATTCAAACTACATAATTTCACACACATGTGTAAAATGTCTTTCTACATCCAAACTAGAAGACTAGTATGCAGTCAACCAGTTAAAACCTAGCTAAATCATTTGGATCTAGAAGTGTTCTTCTGAATAATTCAGCATCAATGAAACAATTTAGGGTTTTGCTACTCTGTGTCACTTTACATTGTCATGTCATTACAGAATCCTGCCGAGCATGTACTGTCATGATAGCAATTTTTTCAACTTATTAAGTTTCTATTATTTTTATTATTATTTCTATTATTATTATTATTATTATTATTATTATTATTATTATTTGTGTTATCTATCAACTAGTAAAAATTTATATTTCCAAACTGATATCTTTTTCTATTTTAAGAATTAAGGGTGTATTTTTAAAGACAGTACGATAGTCTTAATGGGAAAGCCAGGGAAATGGAATTTTTTTAAAGCCAAAGGCATGCCTTCCTAGATGCTAGTACCTTCAGAAGCCTTTACCCTATAGAGCAGAAGAGGACTCTCTTGCAAACGAAGAAAGTGATGTGGAAACTCACACAGACATTGTCCTTCTCTGCTTGCCCGCTGTGCAAAAGAATCTGTCAGGTCTCATTCCTTTCTTCGAAGACATGCCTAAAGAATGTCTGTTCAGTCTGACTGCACATAGGCATGTGTAAGATTGTAGATGCCTTCAAGAAAAAGATAACATTCTGAAAAAAATTGCACTTTAAGGGTTATCAGAAGGAAATATTTTGGCTTTCTATGACTGAATTGAATCAGTTCTGGAATCCATATTTTATTTAACTATTGTATAGCTTACTTAAGTTTGAAGTTATTTTATTGTCTTTATGGTAAAAAGATGTTTATTTTTTTCATGTTTTTTGACTCAAGAATTTCTAATTCATGTTTGGTTATTTTTCAAGTAGACTACAGCTAGCCTCCTGTGGTCTATAATAGGGTACTTATTTCAGCAATCACTATGAACGTAGGGTTATTGTGAACTTTCACCCAGTCCTTCATGAGTGTCTGACACATTATTCTAAACTTTGATATCTATGTTTTGCTTATAATGTATCTATCGGAGACCAAATATTTTCTCAGTACAATATTCTCTGAATACCTGTAGATCTAGATACTCTGCCCTTCTGTCCCCAGGACACTTTGTACACTGCATTAACTTCTTCATACTATTGGGAATTCAGGTGTGGCCTTAGGTCATATTTATCTCTGTGTTTTGTTGCCTATATTGGTAAATATTTGCTGAATGAATTAATCCACAAATTGTATGTGTACTGTGCTAAACTGATATTTTATTTAAAGTTCATTGCAACATATATTACATATAATTATTACATGTAAACTATCATTTTTAAACAATAGTCTGTGAAATAAAAATCTAAGACTCTGAGGGCTGTTTCACCTGAGCACGCTTGGATTTGCAGGCAGTGACTCTCAGGGCAAGGGCAGGAGAATGTGTGTGAGGGAAGGAGCTACTTGCAGGTTTTTTTTTTTTTTCTAACATCATGTAAAATTAAAAATAGTAAGTCCTTTTGGTTTCAAACAACACCTGCAAAGCAGTGTTTCCAGAGAGCTCTAAGAACTAAAGAGATTCCATTATGGTTTCAGCTTGACCACATAATAATGGTAATATAGATATTCACCAGTCGGAACAGGTCAGTAGAAACTGTAGATGCTATTTTGAGCAAAGCTTTGCTAATAATGAGTGAGAAACTGACATTGCCTCTAGCAGAAAAAAGGAAGCATTTAGGTTAAATGAAGGTCAAATCAAATCTAATTCCCAGAGAGAAAATGGCTGTGAAGGAAATAAATTAATTCTTGGATTCTTTCTTGATGCAACATTCGAGAAACATGCTAGATTGTGTCTTGAAATGGATTTTGTTCCCTACTCAAGAGCAGGAAAAAATATAACATCTAAGAAATGTTTATTTGTATATTTAAATATAAATGAAGCTTGATGTCTATAAATGAATTTCTTTTTTTACCTGTATAAAAAGGCGCCATAAACTGAAAAAATATAGTATATACTCTATGTAAGATATTTTCTCATAATTATCCACATATGGATGCAAAGACGTTATGGCAAAATCTTCTAGACTTAATTAATGCCTGTATATCTCCATGTACCAATTTCTCACTGAGGACTTGTGGCAAGTAATGGGAAATATTCATCAAATGTCTGAGACCTCTAGATTAACTGTGGCATGTAAGCAAGCATATTACCACTAGTGTTAATTGTTAAGATATTCGAATAAATAATATTTGTTACTATCAAAGGTAATGAGTTCAGATCCTTTGAAAGGACTGTATGCATTAGAAAGTTTCTATGTCTTGTTCCTCATGTTTCAGACATAGGCAGGTAAATAGCTATATGTAGCTGAAATATCTGAAACTCAAGTGTTTTCTCTTTCTTTTCTTCTTTAAGATTAAATTACTAAATTTCTAATTATTAGTAAGGACAAATATTTGCACAATTCTTCTATTTCCATTTTGTATCTAACAATAAATAAGGTATATAACATTCTAATAGCAGAGTTCAAGATATATGGCAGGGCTCATGAGAAGGCTTAACAAGTAAAGAACTCGCCTCTCAGGCCTGAAACTGGGTTCCATCCCTGGGACCTATGGAGGAAGGAGAGAACCAACCCTGGAAAGTCATCCTCTAACTCCACACTCATGCCATGGTATACACACACACATACACACACACACACATCTTACACACATCTTATACCCACCATGTATAAACATCTTACACACATCATATATACATCATACATTCATGCCTTACACACATAAACACCAGCACAATACACCCACATCACACATACATCTACATCATATGCATATATATCACACATACACACACATCTTTCACACATAAATACACATCATACATGCATCACACATACACATATCATGTGCATACACATCACACATGCTCACAATACTTCACATTATATACACACATAAACATACATCATATGCACACATATTACACATACATACAAATCACATGCACTCAAACATACATGCATATCACACATACATACACATCATACACACAGATCAATAGTAAAGTTTTGACAAACCAAAGTCTCAGGTTGGCATTCAATATCATCAAAACCTAAATCATTTAGAAATCTTTAAAAACATGAAAATCAGCAATTACAGATTAAGTATGCTATGAATCATTAAAATGAAATGGGTATTTTTATGGACCATGCTTAGCTTAGAAACATTTAGGAAATTATGCAAAAGAGAGAAAAAGAAAGAAAGAAAGAAAGAAAGAAAGAAAGAAAGAAAGAAAGAAAGAAAGAAAGAAAGAGAGAGAGAAAGGAAGGAAAAGAAAAGAATCTGGAGGCCATCACATGTAAATCCACTGAAAGAAAAATAGCATATTTTTCTTAAATCAATATGAATAAATTCATATTGATATATTAACTGTTGTATAATCAAGAGATACAGGCAGTCTTCCTAATAATATTCTACTACCTTATTTTTAAAAACACGTCAGCTCCAAAATAGTGAACACAGAAAAAGTACCAGGGCTGTGGACCAGGCTGTTGTGAAGCTCAGCTCTATATGACTTCACTGGGCAAAACTCAGGTAAAAATGTCTTAATCCATGATTTGAACCACTTTTTAAATTAAAATTACCATACTCAAGAATACTTCTATTTTTATGTGGTGAAATTTTGTCCAGATCTAGAATTGACAATAAATTTGGCTAAGATAGTCTTAAAATGTCTCATTTTTTAAAATTGAATTGGGTTTATTGTCTTTTCTGCTGAATTTCTAGATGTTTGTCAGTCCTATATCCTAACCCATCACTTTATCCTAGGCTGATTTATCACATATCCAAATGCTGTGCTTAATGTTCTAGAGAAGCCAAATATATACCTCAAATACATTAATTGTGAGTGATAAATATGGAGGAATTTCATAATGATATCTGCAAAAACTAGTCACTCTGGGGACTGAAATTAAGAAGTGTGAATGACAAGACAAAGACAAAGCAAAGAGAAAATTGGAAAGACCTTAAAGACAACGAAGACTTTAGGGTATGACTAGATTTCATCTCAGCTCCATGGTTCTGGGGTGTGAGTGCAAGGGGCTGTGTGGTTAGGAGCACTGGTCTCTGAACACACTGCATGAGTGTTGCATCAGAAGAAGAAACCCCTTCCATATAAGCTGAGTGACACTGAATATGCAGTGTATTTCAAGCATCCCATTATAGAAGGAAAAAGAAACTTAGTCATCTGGGTGGGAGGTAGGAAAAGAAGGAGTGAGGTCTGCAGAAATGACTTCCAGAAAAAATGATTTAGTAGATAGTGGGCTCTGAGTTCTGGGAATTTCTTTTCATAAATCAATAAGCAAGACATGAACAAGTATAGAGAAGGGTAAGTATTAAAATGTTACAATATGTGTCAAATGAAGAGAATGACTTAAGGTTCATCAAAAGAAGTTAATGAATATCACTATGTAATATCCTCTAAGAGGTCAACTGATGTCCTGAGGTCTGGGAGCCTGAAAACGAAGACCAGCATGCACTGCAGAAACTGACATGCTCCCTGAAATGATTACAGGAGACTGAAGACTCAAAATTACATCTAGAGAATAACACATGCATAAAGGAGCCTTGATATAGGAAATGCCAAAATGAAAAGTAAATGAAAATTATCATATACAATAGTATCAGAGCTGATGTGGATTAAGGAACCATTGTATAAAATCACATTATTTATCCTAAACTCAGAAATAAAAAATTTCTAAAATGTATTTCACTTTTGCATGAATGTTAAAACACCAATAAATACAATGAAAATATTGTTTTTAAAGATTTGGGGGAGTTTGTCAACTCTCTTCTTCCTCTTCTTTCTCCTCCCCCGGCCCCGTATGTGTGTATGTGTTTTGGAGTGAGTAGAACAACTAACAAAAATAATATTGAATTTTGTGGGAAACCTGTTCTAAAGTCTTGTGAGTTTCTTATGTGGCTGTTTGAAGATCTATATCTACTGTTCAGTGTTTTATTCCATAAGTAAAGGTGGGAAGATTTGATCTCAGGGAGCTGTACAAACAACCATTGTGACATTACCTATCCAGGTGTTCAGACAAAGGTCTTTGAAATTGTCACTCTCATCACCACGCCAAATATAAAAAAGGAGTCAAAAAGCATTGTAATTTAAAATTTATGATTTGGTAGTACTTGAAATGAGAATTGTAATTAATTATGGAAATGTGTTCTATTGATTATTTTCGTTTGTTTTGGAAGTGCTGGAGATCGAGCCATGGATCTTGTACAGACCAGGCTAGATCTCTACCACTTCATTCCCAGTGTAAAAAAATATCCTTTCAATGATAGATTATGTTTCAAAACCACTTTCTCTTAATGATACATAGGGCGTCATTAAGAAAAAATGGCGTCATCAGAACATGGCAGCCTATGTTCTGATGGAGATAACTTTCCAGCCTGCTTTCTCTCTGTTCTGCTTTCTTTTTCTATGATCTGCTTTCTTTCTGTTTCTATGTACTGCTTGAGACATTTCTCCAAGCAGTCATCTCTTGCTATTCTAAAATAATCCCCTGGATAGCTGCTAGAAAACATTCTAAAAGAGTATGTTAGCATCTAAGTAATTCTTGGGGTTTTATGACCAATATCAGTAATCCTGTTAGAAAAAAATCTTGAAGAGTTATTTTTGCTCTCCAGAGATCTTCAGACAGCTCAGTTCTCAATAGAGAAGAAAACTTTTAAAAAACTGCTACTACTCTATGCTAGCTCATTGACTTCAGACCAAAAGCCCAATTTTTTTTATTTACATATCAATTCAATTATTTATTCCAGGCTTTCTTTTCATTCCTATGAATCAGCATCCCGTGATTCCAGCCCCTTAATTCTTAGAGACAGCCAGCATACATTTCCTTTTAACATTGCAAAAGAACTCAGTGCTGCCTGCCTCTGTTATTCAAAGACATTAAGCTAGCTAAGTAGGATCCCATTCTGAAACTACCTCACCTGGGCCTGGACATGCTGTATCCCAGGCTAACCTTGAACTCAGGAATCTGCCCACCTTTGTATCTTTCTGACAAGCTGGCTCATAGTATAACTATCTGTGTTCTTTAGATTCATGAAGCTCTTCATTGTTCATATTGCATCCTTATATTTTATATAGTTGAGAAATTATATATTTTTGAACTCGTGTTTTTAGAGTTCTTTTCCACAGCCTTAAGGTCTGTCCGGAGGTAGGTCCCAGCATTTACCAGTTTATGTAAACATTAGTCACACCTTCACCTCCTGGACTCATGCTGTCTGATGATCATGGACATTTGATTATCATTAACATTAACAGGGATGACATTCTTCAAAGGGATGTAAAAATACATGCATTATTATACAAAGAAGCCTTGTGCCCATGGCAGCCATCGACACTCTTGGAAGCCCATGTCCACTGGCCCTGTCCCCTAAGTAGGAACCATGTCATTCTGTCCCCACCAAATAAAGTCCTTAGAAAGCCATGTGAAAGACAAGTGTTGGCAAAATATAAAATTAAGGGCTTTTGAAGAAAATTATTATTATGGTTTGTTGTGTCATTTACTAAATCAAAAGTTTCCTGAGACAGCATGAGAAGGAAATTACATTCAGCCTAAGTCTAACTTTGTGACTAAAGACCTCTCAAATCTTTAATGGGCACTAGGATGTGTCGTTAAACTACCAGAAACCATTCTGAAAGTTATGTCAGTAGGTAGTTCCATTGTTGTATGAAAATCATAAACGGCACTTCCACAAACCTATGTGGCACAGGACAGTCATTAACTGTGCCATCTTGATGCAGTCAGAGATGCTGAATGCAAGATGTATGAGGCATACCAGTGCAAGACAGCAGACTAACTTGCAGTAAGTTTTGTTTATATATATACATATACATATATATGTATACATATATGCATGTTATGAAATGATTACACAAAGCATAGTATATTAGTGCATAAATCAAGAGCAGAGATATTCATTGTTCATTATTATTCATTCATCATATTATATCATTTGTATCATTTTTCATTGTCAAATATTAAATATGTTGCACAATTGCATGTTCTAACTTTAATATGATTGACATCACAGTAGCTTTGTTTACTACAAATGCGTGAGTAAGACTTTGTGCAGCAATACTAGGTTGGCTACAGAATCAGTGAGGAGCAGTTCCTTTCAGGTTCACTATACTACCATGTATCTGATATCATTAATACTTCTGTATCTGAAGACCGCCATTGGTTGAACCATAACTCTTCACCCTATGACTGTTCCTAACCCAGACTTTTTTTTTCTCACTTATGAAATTATTTGGGACAGATTATTTCTCTTATCCCTTCCAGCACATAAAAAAAATGCAATGATTTAAGAAGGAGAAAACTTTAGAGTATTAGTTTAAAATGTGTATAGTAAACTGACATCAAAATCAAAGCGTCTTCTTTTTTGTGCTTTACACTTATTTAACTATTGCTATAGTTCCCATGTCTGGCTCTTCCTTCGAGGAGAAACAGTCATGTCCTCCTTTGTAATACGAGCAACTCTAAAGGGCTTCCTGTGCAGGAATATGACTCACACCCTAGTCTCTCACAAGTGGGTATTTGCGTTTTTTCAGGAAAAGCTCAAGAACAATTGCTCCCTTAGCAATCCTTATCGGGTGATTCACATCAAGTGAAAATTAACGTAAATAACTTGAGGCTTAATAATGTAGGTAGGGCCAGTAAGCAGAGTGATGAAACAGAGATTCTCAAATAAGCTTTACTAGTATTCTAATGAAACAAGATGTTAGTTTCCAAAAGCCCACCAGACATTTCTTGGAGCTCTTTCCCATAACCCACAGAAGAGCTCAGCTTTACAACTGGAGTTGCAAATACCTCTAAGAAGTATTTAAGTTGTTATGGCTCCCAAATCACTCCCATCCTACTGAATCTATCAATAAGATTTTGAATTAAATTCATGCAGTTTAGACCTATGGATATACAGAGAATGCAAGTGACCCTATAGGACTTTTAATTTTGAACCCATTTGGGAGCCTGTAGGTGTTTCTGTAATAAAAACCTTCATTCTCATGGAAGAATAAAGGACGGAACATGAGAGAGAACAGAGGTAAGGAAGGAGCAGCATTAAATAACACTATAGCCAAAAATGCCATAAGGAACCATACTATTAACTATCTACCTACACATAGCTATAATACACATACATAGAGCTATAAAACATACATATATAATTTAAACATTTTTCATCTGGCCTGACAAGGTTTCTTTCAGGATCCTGTGGACCACCTAACAACAACAACAAAAAAAAAAAAAAAACAACACCCAGCATAAGAAACCATTATTGAGTTATTGGTCAGGGTAGTCCTCAAATGTTCTTTTTGTTGTTTTGGTTTGGTTTTTGTTTGTTTTTGCTTTTTTGAGACACGGTTTCTCTGTGTAGTCCTGCCTGTCCCAGAACTCACTCTGTAGACCAGGCTGGCCTCGAACTCAGAAGTCCACCTGCCTCTGCCTCCCAAGTGCTGTTATAGGCTATTGCCATTGCCTTTGGTTGCCCCAAAAGATGGAAAACAAGTACCTATTGCTGAAGACATCATGTATTTCAGACACAGGGCCCAGAGGCACCTGAGCTGGAATTGATCTGAAGTCCTTGTCTATGAAGATTATCTTTCACGGTACCAGAAAGTGCCCTGTAAACTTCCAAAGAAAGGAAACAACCAAGTCTTACCCAGTTATGATACCTATAAATCACAACCAACCAGCATGGCACAATAACTCTATGGGTACAAGAGTGGCATATGTAATTACCAGGACCGAACAACTCACTAATTAGATTTAAGATGGTCTCAACAAGAGGAAAACATGCCTGGAACTGAAAATCTAGCCAACTACTCAGAACAAGTGAAGTCATGGATCCTGGTGGGGAACATCCAAACTTCACTCTATTAAACTAGCACAATGCCTAACTGTGTCCTAAATACCTGTCCTTATATCCACAGATAAGTGTAGCCCCTGCCCCTCATTAAGCAAATATCTCTGTGCAAGAGACAGAGACCATCAACCCACAATAGATGCGTCTACAAAAGAACTTCCCCACATAAAGCTCAGGGATTATTGTAGATGAGGGTGGAAAAAATATTGTCCGAGCCAGAGGATCAGGGAGTTTGCTGTGAGATTGTATCTTCTAAGAATGTCAGAAGCTAAATCCATAAAATCCCACCAACACCAGAGCCTAAACATGAGCTAAGCAAGAATGGTACCAATATACATGCCATAGTGGGTGGAGGACCACCCAAGAGGGCTCAACTCTACACAAAAGAAATATAGGCAACTATGGAAAGCTGAGGGTGAAGGAAGCAATCTTCCCCAGAGAAGAAGAGCACACCAATTGGTCTTATAGTACTAGACAGTTATTCCTGAAAACTTGCAACTAACATTATACATATTGAGCAGATTCTATTTAGGAATACACACACACACACACACACACACACACACACACACACACACACACACACACACACACACACACACACACACACACTCACACACAGGCATACAATGAACAATTAATGAAAAAAAGACCATGAATTTAAAAGCAATCAAGAAGGGATATATGAGATGGTCTGGAGGGAAGAAAGATAAGTTGCAAATGTTATTATAATTTTAAAAAATAAACAACAAAAAGCTTTTCAAAAACAAATAGTCTTTCCCAGGGAAGAACATGGCAATTGGTTCTTTGTAAAGGAATTTTAATCCAGCAACATGGCTGCTCTGGCAAGGGATCATATCCAAAGACCTTCTATGTCTGTGTAATTCAGCTATAATATGGATACACCTTTAAATCCTAAAAGCCAGAGGCAAACAGATTTCTGAGCTCAAGGCCAGGCTCATATAGAACAAGTTTCAAGTATTTTGGTTGAATCACTGAGTTGAAAGGCACTTCAGTTCGTGGCGTTCGGGGGCAGTTTTTACAGGGACAGTTTTACAGAGACAGGTTACAAAGAAAACAAGCTAGGCACAGGTATAGATAGAATGATCCAGAGAGTAAGAAGGATCCAGAAGATTAGAACAGACTGTCAGAGATAGCTTGAGACCAAGCAGAGCAATTCAGTGAAACATCACTTTGAATCAGTTAGCTTGAAGGGGAGTTTGGGATAGAATGACTCAGTTGAACCAACTAGTCAGAGTTCAGAAAGAGCTAGAAAGGGTGAGTTTATTGAGCAGTAAACCTCCGAGATGACAATTACATTAGTTGAATAAAAGATTTTTTACAGTTTTTCAGTACCAAATGGCCAGCCCTAAAAAACATATACATACAGGTAGCATTATAAGGAGTAATCGCTATATGTACATATATATATATATATATATATATATATATATATATATATATATATATATATATTTATGATGTATCCCTTTGAGAATCAATAGAATACAGAAGAGAAAAATGATCTTTACACACTGTTTTAACCCAACGTTTTAAATTCTGTCTTCACCATCCTCTCAAATGTTTCTATGATCTCTTTGAGAATTTTTACAAATTCTTTTACAAAGCCAATTCCCCCAGAAGTCCATGTCACTTCAGTTTGAATATAATTTTCTTTGATTTTTTAACTAGATATTCTCCCTGCAGCTCAAAAACATTACTCAAACTTTGTGGAGCAATCCTGGAGGACTTGAAAATGTCCGTTTAGTTTCCAGTGTGTGACCTTATTCACTACCTTTTGTAGATGAAGGCTGCATTAAATTTATTTGTCTTGCCTAATGTGCTAACATAGACCTACTATTCACTCACTCCTAAAACAAAGGTTACAGTTCTTTGTTGGTTTTAAGGCAGCCTGGTCTACATACTGAGTTCTAGAGTCCTATGCCAGTCTGATCTACATAGTAAGTCAGTGATTCTCAATCTGCTATGACACTTTAATATGTTTCCTCGTGTTATGGGGACCCCTAACCATAAAATTATTTTTGTTGCTGCTTCATAACTGTAATTTTGCTACTGTTGTGAATTGTAATGTGAATATCTGTGTCTTTTGATGTTTTTTAGACAAGCCTTGTGAAAGGGTAGTTCAAGTCCCAAAAGGGTCATGAGCCACAGTTTGAGAACCACTATAGTAAGTTCTAAAGTTGTTGGACCTTCCAGGCTTTAGAGTGAGACCCTTTATCTCTGAGAAAAAAAAAAAACTTTTTCTAAATAATTTGAATATTTTCCTTAGAAGGGTAATTATCTTATCAATTTAGATTTTTCTTTATCATTATCCAGCTAAGCAATAGTATATGTCATAAAGGGGACACATAACACATACATACACAGCCTATGTGCATATATACATAATTACCAATATTTATAGATATATAGTTAATAATGTAAATATACATATAGCTGTACCTTAGTATCCATTAGAAATGTTAAAATCTGCAAATGATCAAGTCCTTTATGTAGAATATAATAGAATTTGCATATAACATATATGCATCTTCCTGTCTACTAGTTTGAATCATCTCTAAATTATTTAATATTTCATACAAAATATAAATATTATATAAATAATTGCTATACAACATGGTTTCAGAGAAAATGACAAAAGAAAATCTTCATATGTTCAATACAGATTAAATAAAACATGTTTCTTATGTGTGTGTGTATGTGTGTATGTGTGTATGTGTGTGTGTGTGTGTGTGTGTGTGCAGCCATGACTTGGAAAGTGCCGTGGCGTATGTGTAGAGGTCAGAGGACAATTTTGGGGGAGCCAGTTATAGTCTTTTATCATGTGCATTCCAATGATCAAACTAAAGTTGTTAATTTTGGCAGCAAATGCCCTTACATTCTCAGGCATTTGGCTGGCCCAGGAATGCATTTTTTTTTACTATTTTTTTTTTTTAGATTATAATATAATCACATAATTTCCCTTTTCTTCCCTCCCCTCACAAACCCTCCTATATATCCCTCCTTATTCCTTTCTAAATTCCATGGATTTCCACTCTTTTCCACATACATACATACATACATACATACATATTCAAAATGATGGAAGATCAATGGGTATAAAGACTGGCTCAGAAAAGCAGGTTTATGTGAGACGACTTGAGAAGGCTTCAATGCAGGACTGACGAAGAGCCTTTTTTCATTCTCAAATTATGCTTTGTTTATTGCCTGGTGATAACGTACCTTCATCTGCAATACTAACACCATTCATGTGTCATAATTTCCATTTGCTAAATGATGTTTATGTTGTTTAATTTATTTCCAACGTTTTACTCCATAGCCCGAGTTGCCATAGAACTCAGTATGTAGACCAGGTTGAGTTTGAACTAGCCACAATCCACCTGCTTCTGCCTGCCAAATGCTGGAACTGCAAGGATACAGAGCTAAGCTGGGCTGTGCCTCCCACTTCCTGGAGCGGGACTCTAGTAAAGTGCAAATGAAATCCACAGTTGTAAATCGAGTTACAAACAAATTTTGCTTCAGGCATGAACCATAAATTAAAGTAATGATCACTTCAAGATGGAACTCGCCCCCACCCCTTAAAATCAGAATGAAAGTAGGTCAATGAATTTTGGGATTATTTTAGAGTATGTACAGTATTGTATTGTTTGCCAGTACCTAATTTACAATTACAGAACTCCATGAATATTGAAATGATTCAGCTTCCCGTTACAAATGTATGTGGCAGTTTGGTTGTTGATCAGTTTATGAAGTTAATGCAAATGGAACTGTCTTCCTGTCAGCATTTGAAATCTATAATGCAGTCATGTTGTATATTCAAGGACAGGCCATTGACAGTCAATTAACAAGTTTGATTGGTATGTCAACTCATTCTTTTGAATTGTTAATAGTATGTTAATAGCATTCGTTTCTTTGTGCAGTTCCATTTGCGGCTTCGCAGTTACAGCTATTTTTTATAATTCTCAGTAACCTAAAATAGTGCCTTAATAATAGATTATTAAACACCTGTCTAGCATAGCTTTGGGAGGTTTTTCCAGACTGGGAGTTTGCAGTGGATCTCTTTGATATTCAAATCAACAAATGATAGCCTTTTTATTCAAAACGCAAATTCTTTTGATGGTTAGCTTGTTAAGAAATATTCAGCTCTAGTCTGACCTGATCTGGGTTCTCATGGAAAAGATCTGATGCCGTTTGAAGGTTCATAAACGGAATGCCAATGACAATTTGTTGTTGATGTTCCTCTGCCTCAGCCCTCAGATGCCGCTGGTTGAAGCGCCTCTTTAGCCTCACCAAATAAACCTTGCAGGTAAATAATCTGGAGATTCAGATGATGCTTTCAAAGCCAAGAGGGCTCTTCTGTGGTCTGGATCTCTAAGCATGGAGGGGGTACTTAAAACGATGCTTCAGAACTGACAGATAAATTCAAAGACAAGGAAAGATGGGGGGTGGGTAGAGTAGAAATGTGGGAATATTTTTAAGTGACTAGCATATTACTTAGAGTTTTGAAAATCTTCAACTGTCGATCAGATCTGCTCCCCATAGCAGATTTATTTCCACCTTGGTTTTTGTTATGGTTGTTTTGTCTGTGTGCACAGGTTTACTCTCACTTTTCTGGGCAAGTTGATGAGACATTAAATGTATTATTCCCGAATGGTGCTTTGGAAGAAGGTAGTGACTGAATTTGCACAGCCATGTTTTATTCATGTGGTTCCCGTACACCAGAATATAAGAATCTGCCATTCCCCGAGCCTTAAAAAAAAGAAAAAAAAGAAAAAAGTCTATACCAAGGAAGCAGTAAAAATTTTATTTCTTTCCTCCATTCTTCTCTTCCCTTGAAGATGCTTTCCGCAACCCACTATTTATACTTTGTTTCATCGGCAGATGTTTCTTTGAAATAAAACAGGGAGGGGGAGAACCCCTGGCAACACAATTTAGAAATTTAGTTAATACTTTTCTGCTCTGTGGCTTTGGTGAATTCGGAGAGCGTAATTTGCGTATATTTGAATATTAAAATTAGACTGTTATCTAAAGACAACCATTCAAATACTCCTAAAACTTCAGTAAGTAAACTGAGGCAATTACCTCTTATACAGTTCCAGACCCCACTGTCTTTATTGCCAACCCATTACACATCCAGCTTGCTGCCTTACACGGGGACTCTTTTGAAGGACACAATTCTAATTCATATTTCTCAACTATATTAAAAAAAAACTGTTGCAGTTCCCCCGTATTATAGTATAAAAATCATTATGCGACAATTTATGATTAAGAACTATACTAGATAGATTTTTCTATACTAGTAAAATAAAGTTACATGGGATATGTATTTCTTAATGTGTACTGTAGCAAAAAGAAACCTGTAAATCGAAAAAAAAAAAAAAACGTCATTCAATATAGTTTATTTTTCACAATGTGCCCTTAGGTAAGACCATACAGAGCACTGTGACCTAGCTCCAGATGGAGCTCCAGAGGAGGAGGAAGCCATAGGCGTGCAAGCGTTAATTGATGATGGGTTTTGTGTCACTTTAACTTCTGGCAGTGTTCCTTGGTTTGTTTTACAGATTGCTCATCCTAAAAGATACTTGGCTGCCAAGCGTTGATTCTTTATCTCTAAGCAGCATCCCTGAGAGTACCTATTGCATGAGGAATAAATGAGTTAACACCTGTAAAGCACTTAGAAGAGTGTTAATCACATTGTTTTACATAAGCATTTACTTTTAGTATTATTTATGAAAAATAACATTGTTGGTGGTGTTATTAATCTATGCAGACATTTTTGATCATTTATTGAGTTAATTGCATATACAGATACAGTAAATTTTATACTCCACAAGGCCTTGATTAGAACTTGAGATGTTATTAGTTAATGAGAGGTGTGAATGAGGGAAAGCATACATGTAAACTAACCAATCACAAGCAGTTTAACTGATAAGGACCAAAGGACTATGGGAGCGCTGAAAACAAGGTCTACATGGGGTCAACTCCAGTCTTCTTTCTTCTGATCATAATCAATCTCTTCCTTCATGGATTGATAGGTTATCTATAAAAGGGATTTGCAATCCAATATCTTCTGGATACTGGGATTTCGGCGATCAACAGAGTGGTTTCAGAGGAAGTCTTCCCCTGCTCCCCTCGAGTTTGCAGCTTTCTAAGGTCTTTTAATTCTAGGCTGTCAGCAAACCAAAGACCTGTTGCATTGGTGTATTCTTTTCTGAGTCATACCACTTCTAACATGTGTATTAAATTTATTGTTTCATATGCCCTTTTCGTCCCTCTCGATTCCTTTCCCATATTGAGTTTTCAGGATTGTGAATCTTTGTCTTTTTATTTCCGGATCCATCCACAATTGTCTCAGAGTATCTGGGCTTAATGGAAGGACTAACATGTCAAAAGACATCCCATTGATTTTACCTTGAAATATATTTTTTAAATTAGCAATATTAGTTATAAAAAATCATATTAAACATTTGCATAATATATTTCTTGTACCTTTCAAACCTTGAGATTAAAAATTAAGACTTATTTGTGTGTGTGTGTGTGTGTGTGTGTGTGTGTGTGTGTGTGTATGTGTGTGCACGTGCACGCATGCCTGCATACAGGTGTGCAGATGTTTGAGAGGCCATAAGACTGCAGGGATTTTCTAGAGCTGCAAGCCACCTGACCTGTGTGCTAAGAATCAAACTCATGTCTTCTGGAAGAGCAGCAAGTGCTCTTAGTTTCTGGGCCATGTTTCCCAGCCCAATTAGCTTGAGATTTTATTGCTGTGAGACATATATTTGATCTGTCATGTTATGTGAGCACTAATGAAAAACACAAAACCAAATCCTTCTTTTGATGTTTATTAGATGACAATTTCTCTCAGTGATGCAGGAATAATTATAACCATTTATTTTAATAATAAACCTTTCCTCTTTTTTCTGTTGTGGCACTGTGCATCGACGTGGTCGTCTCTTTGAACACAGGACTCTCTAGTTTCAGGGGACAGCAAGCTATTAGGTTATATCTCATACAATTTTATCATAAGTTGATTGACTGCTCTTCTCATTACCTCATGCTGTGCTTATAAGTATTTAAATTTGCTCTTATGTTCTGTCAGTTTTCCATTTCTTCACATATTACACAAACTTAAGTGATAACAGAGAAGACATTATCAGTTCCAAATTCATAACTAATATGCTATTTTTAAAGTTCTTCTTTAACTCTTAAATTGGAGCAGAGTATTATTTTCTAGGATCCATTTTATTTAAGTAATTCAAAGATTATAAATCTCACCTGCAAAGAGATAAGAAATAAAAAATAACCCATGTAGAGACTGTTGAAAGTCTTAAAAGTTTTAATAATTATTCATCATACCATAAAGAAATCTTACCTAAAATAATTTATACATGCTCATGATACCCATGGGAATGTAGAATTATACACTATATCTTCTTCAGTATCTCTCACTCTAAAATTTCTTTTCATAAAAAGAATTTATGCTTTGATAAGTAATGTAATCATAAAACTTCCCTTTATATATAACCTGTTTTTATTTAACTACTCAACTTTTCAATGTAATATTTCCTCTGATCATACAACTATCTGAATTCTCAATAATATTCAGGAAATTAAATTACCAGTGACTTAATAACTTCGTACACACACACACAGCATTTAAGAAGACTGTTTTGAAGTCAGACTAAGGAATATAATCCCAGAAAGTATGAACTACATCCTATTCTTCAATAAAGAAACAAATTTCTAACATCTTACAAATTCTTTACAAATAATTATAAAACATTCTAAGAGCCTAGTCTTTGACTCTGCTTTCTTCTAATCCTATAACGTCTCCATCTTTGCTCATAGTTAATTTTGATATTAAAGACAAGGAAAGATGGGGGGTGGGTAGAGTAGAAATGTGGGAATATTTTTAAGTGACTAGCATATTACTTAGAGTTTTGAAAATCTTCAACTGTCGATCAGATCTGCTCCCCATAGCAGATTTATTTCCACCTTGGTTTTTGTTATGGTTGTTTTGTCTGTGTGCACAGGTTTACTCTCACTTTTCTGGGCAAGTTGAAATGAAAAAAATTTAAAAAGTGAAGTTATTCTCTGGTCAGCTCTCAAGCTTATGAGCTCAACTTCAGTAGCTAATACCTCATCATTCTTCAGTGCTACAAACCATTTATGTCACAAGTGATACTGCTGTCCTTGGGTTAAAACGATACCTTTGAATATGCGTTAGTTGCTTGAGTTTTCCTTTGTAGCTTCCTCTGGATGGTTAGCCACACCTACTATTTCTCCTATTTTCTTGATTTGAAAGTCCAGCTTGAAGAACCACTAGACTGTGAGATCTGTAGAGACTTTACAGAAAAGAAATATTTATTTTATTAAGTATTTACCCTTTCTTTAGAAAAATATATTGTTGTTTCTAAGTCGGCAAAGTAAGGTCAATTGAAATACATACATACATATATATATACATACATACATACATACATACATATACGTTTACATATACACATATATATTTCAATATATGTATCCATGAAGGTAAAAAAATATAGTAAAGACTGACAACTTGCATGCACATAGTCTTTGTGCAAAGGATAATTGCAAAGTGGAAGAGTGAACAGGTCTCCATTGAGGAGCTGTTTCTCCCATCCCTGCTGAAGCAGACCATCTTGAGTCCTGGAGTTCCTATTAACTGCTAGAAGCCAAAAGGATTTGTTCTCAGTAAGCTAAGAAATCCATATTTAGCTTGTGACTTGGTAAAAGTTACTTGGTGGCAAGAAAGTGAGTCTCCCTAATGAAAGTTGGCAGGCAGGACTCTCGCTACACTCTGTTGGCAACTAAAATTGCAGCACATCATTCAAGCAAAAATCGGTAATCCAACTTTTATGTCCTCTGCTCACCACAGTGAAGTTTCATTATTCTATGATCATTTGGGTCTTGCTGGATTAGGCTGTGTACTGCGGCAGCAAAAGGCAGCTCAGATAGACAAGATGTGCAAGAGCAAAACTGTATTTGGTGACTTACCCCATCATCCTAACATTTAAGCAGAGATGCTATAAAAGTCAGAGCCTTATTACCTGAACCATTCCTATCCTGAAGAACATTTAGAAGTTCAATTGACCATACTGAAGAGTTAAATTTATAAACTGTAGTGTTCCTTAATCAAGGCAAACCCAATCAGCAAGAGGTAGCTTATTTCAGTGTAAGACTTGGAGGACCAGAAAAGAGAAACTCTGCCTTCTTTATCTTTTGACTTAACTTCCCCTGCTTTTCTATGGAGCCTGAGTATCTTTATAGAAAAGAGGAATTGTTCTTAGGGAAGGTCTGCGTGGCCATAAAAGCTAGGTAGTACATTTACTTTAAAGCTGGAGCTCCTTAAGTGTGTTTGCACAGGGAAGCATGGACCAGGCCCAAATCCAGGCTTAAACATTCTCTCCTTGTTATCACCTCGTTAAGCTCCCAGAGTCAAGGCTGCGCCTCCTACACTCACAGGTATGGGGCCACTAATTAAGAAGAAGGGGCTCATTACCAATTCTCATTAACATCAATTGGAGTTTTAAAGCCAAATCCCTGGACTGAAAATTTACCCCCTTAATGTTTAACACAGGTGAACGAATAAAATCATTTAAATGCCTGTATCTTAGGGGAGTGCAAATGTGCTCTCCAAGGATGAACAAATTGCTCACTGCAGTCTGGTGCTAATCCTATTGCTCAGTAAAAGGCGGGCAAAGCTTTGAAGAAAAATATACAATTAGAGAGGTTGACACTGGTGGAAAAAGAGATTCTGACAGAGAAGGTGGTGCTGATGGGGAAAAAAGAATGGGAAGGGGGTAACTGGATGTCCAGGTTATTATCTAAAAATATACCATTTCTAATAAAGATATTTGGGAGAGCAAAATTATAGCTGGAAACTTAGTGCTAGATGTATATTTGGATTCATTAGTGAAGAAGTAATTGTCCACCCATGTTTTAATAAATGTTAACCTGTTGATGAATGCTCCATTCTTGGACTTGTTTGGATTCTTATTGTTTGAGAATTTTCGGGATCATACTCTTTAGTTGAGCCCTGTAATTGTAAGAGCCAGATAACACTTTTGTTGTAGGGAAATGTTATATTAAGATGACTCCAGATGCTACAATATGTGAAGAAGTTAAGGTGTCCTGTGTTGGGTGATCTGAGAGGTCAGCTCTACTGTTCACTGGTGTGTGCAAATTGTCCTTGGGCAAGACAAACAACTTTTACATCGAACAATACATCCTCTCCCATGTGGTTGCAGAGTGTAACAAATTGTCCTCTCTTTGCCTCACTGTAAACAACCCCAAAATATTCATAAGATTAATATTTGCTTCCAAATGATATTCATATTTGATAACTATTTCTGGTTTCACAGAACGATGAGTAATATCACTAATTATTTTATAAATTGCCCATATTTAAATCATATTAATAATTTGAACTGTGACTAGCCTTCTGCCAGACTATAAGGACTGAATTTTTCATGAGCGTCAGATTTCTTCCTATTACTGTCAATAGTAGTTACAAGATCATAGACCACTGTCGCAGGGGGGAGCCTTCAAAGCCATCTGGTTAATGCCACACTTTACTTTTGAATTCCAAAAATTAACTGACTTTACAAAGTTCATAGGATCCTATTTAGAAATTTGGTTTCCTGGCCCTATAGCCTCCCTGAGATGAACAGTTCTCTCAAGACACCTCTTGTCCTTCATTTTGTCAAATAAACTATCTGGACTCAGGATTTCAAAGCTGTTTGAACTTTGTCATTAACAATAGTAAAAGAAACCTTGCAAGAAGCAATATATATATATATATATATATTATATTTAAATGTATGTATATTAACATATATATGGAAGTATATATGGATGTATATATATTACGTACATGTATAGATGAACATAAGTGATCACTTCTTTTCCTTCAGATAGGCTTGCTTTACCACTATGTAGGCATTAACTTTTTAATCTGTTCACCTGCTTAAAGATTGAAAGACAGTGATAATAGATGTATAAGTGCATCATGGGATGAATAAATTGTGTGAGTAAGAAAAGATAAAATGAATGTGCTCTTGAAAGAGCAAGCACATCAATCAGTGACTTCATGGCGTTTGCACCAGTGTGTCCAGAGGACACCTCACCAATCAATCATTCAGAAAGCTTTACTCTAGCTTTCAGAAGGGAAAAAGGATTTGACACAAAAATGTGATAGAACAAGCCTAGCTTTTAAAGAGGTCAATCAAGGGACTCTTCCGACTTCCAGAAAGGAGGTAAGAAGAGGTTATCAAATATCTGAGAAAGCTGTAGCTTAGCATTTTGATATAGTGGTTGATTATGAACCTTTACCATTTTATATTGATTCAAAAGCATTAATTGATATTGCTTGGTATATCCCAGCTTTACCTGAGCATGAAGTATTGACATTTGTATATAGCTTCTATCTTCAAAGAGCTTAAAAACTAAAAGTGTTTCTCCTTCAAAGCTTTTGCCACTGTGCTGACTTATAACCCACCCCGTTGTTGTTCTTGAGCATTAAACATCCAAGCCTTTACTGAAGATATTTTAGTTTTCTGAATCATCCATCAAATAATTATTGATTTCTTGTAAGATGGTATATTAGTTGCTATCTTGAAGTAGTTCATAAACTGTTAAGACAAATAAATCTAGCTTATAAATAATAATAAATTAAATGGAGTTAAATGACAGTATTATTTAGGAAACACTGTCTCTCCTAACATTCCCATGGCAATAAAGACAGAGAATCACAGAAATGGGAGAAAAAGTGTGTTCAAATACTATCAGTGCTGAGTGGCCTTATCTGGGAACTGATTACACCAGTCACCAGGTTCTTAGTAGCACTGGCTCTTTGAAGATGGTATATCATTTGCATAATTTAAGCAAGAAGAATACTGTAATGTCATAATAAAATGTTTCCCAGTAGTGAAAAAAAGCAGCTTTTACCAGTAAAGTAATTTTGTGAGGAGGAATATTTCTTTTCTGTAAAGTCTCTACAGATCTCACAGTCTAGTGGTTCTTCAAGCTGGACTTTCAAATCAAGAAAATAGGAGAAATAGTAGGTGTGGCTAACCATCCAGAGGAAGCTACAAAGGAAAACTCAAGCAACTAACACATATTCAAAGGTATCGTTCTAACCCAAGGACAGCAGTATCACTTGTGACATAAATGGTTTGTAGCACTGAAGAATGATGAGGTATTAGCTACTGAAGTTGAGCTCATAAGCTTGAGAGCTGACCAGAGAATAACTTCACTTTTGCCTTTGTTACCTGTCAGCTAAGTGACCAAAATTTTCTGTCATCTGTAAAAACTAGCTAAATGTCACAAGAAAAATCAATGACAATTTTAACTTCCCTTTACTGTATTCCTTTACCACTCTTGAAATGAAAAACAAGCATTTCTTTAAAAATCTAGTTTCTTGTAATTTGTTACAAACTCAACTGTTGCCCCACTGGCTTATAAACCAATTTGGAGTTTGACTTTTTAAAATTCTTTTAATGCATATAGTCCATGCACATATTTAAAAGTAATTTGAATTTTATGGCTTATCTTAGTTGCTGGGAAGAGAAACCATGACCAGAGCAATGCTTATAAAGGAACGACTTTAACTGGAGACCAGCTTACAGTTTCACAGCCTTAGTGCATTATCATCATGGGGGCTTGATGACAAGCAGGCAGGCGGGGTGCTGGAAAAGCAGTTGAGCGCTACATCCTCATCTGCAGGCAGAAACAGAGGGAGCTGGCTTCAGTTTCTAAAACCCCAAGGCCCAACTCAAGTTACAAACTCTCCATAACAAAGCCACATCTCCTAATCTCTCTCAAGTAGCCACTCCCTAATGAACAAGAATTTAAATATCTGAGCCTATGAGGACCATTCTTATCCAAACCACCAGATTCCACTCTCCTGGCCCCTATAGGCTTCTAGCAATTTCATAATGCAAAATGCATCAGTCCAACTCCAAAAGTTCCTGTAATCCTTCACAGTATCAACACTATATAAAAGTCCAAAGTTCAAGTTCAAAGTCTCTTCTCAGACTTATGGAAATCTCTTAACTATCAATCTCTGTAAAATTAAAATCAGAAAAAGCAGATCACATACTTCCAACATACATTGACACTGAATATGTATCACCATATCAAAAGGGAGGAAAGAGAGCACAGTGAGGAAATACTTGACCAAAATAAGATTAAAAGCAGAATTAAAAAAAAAAAAAAAAAAACTGGGGGAAAAAAACTCCAAACTGTGTCTAATGCTACAACTCTTTTCAGCTTTGTTGATTGCAACACAATTCTCTCTTTTGGGCTGGTTCCATACCTGTTCTGCAGCTTTCCTTACGGGTATCCCAAGGCTAACATCTTGTGGTCTCCAAGGCAATCTAGGCTTCACCTTCACAGCTTCTCACTATAACCTCTCTGGGCCTCCATTAGGAAGCCCGGCATATATCTGATATCAATGATTTCCTTAGCCATAGAGGGAGACTCCATAACTTCTTTCTTGTATCCCTGACTCAAGTTCTACTGCTTTCTGGGCCTGGAATATGCCCCGCCCCCTTTTGTTCAAAAGCATTTTTACCAGTTTTCTGCTTTCAATGGTTTCCCTTATTGTTTAAGCTTGGGTATCCTGGAATACTCTCTGTATACCAGGCAGACTTCAAACTCAGAGACCTGCCTGCCTTTGCCTCCCAAGTGCTGGGATTAAAGGGATGTACCAACATATCCAGCCTTAGGTTTTTCTTTGGTTCCTTTTACAGGTTGTGCTGGATGGTATCTTGCCCTGAGGTCACCACTGCCTTTATTCCATTTAGTATCTGGTTTATTAAACTTTTTATCTCTTTAAACACTGGACTTAGCTCCATTTCACTTCCTGGTGACCCCTTTTTCCTCATACTATATACATTTTGTAATTTGCTTTGTTCAGCTTGCTCCTTTTTATTATAAATCTGATAAAAGCAACCACTAATGGCCACACAACTGCATCAATACTAGGCTGCATTGAAATCTCCTCTGCCAATGCAATTGACCTAAAACTCTTCTAGTTACCCACATGCAGATGTTTTTGGACAAGAGCAGAAAGCAGCCACATTCTTCACCCAAATATTACAAGAATAATCTCTAAGCCACTTACTAATATTCTCCTCTGAAACCTCTTGAGCAAAGCCGGCATAATCTGATTGCTTTCAGCACCACTGTCTTCTCTACTCTTACTAGTATTATCCATTAAGCTCCATTAAAGCATTCAACTTTTTTCCTAATCCAAGATTCCAAAAATCTATATTCAGCTAAAGAGAAACATGTCAGGCCTGTCACCATAGTACCCTAGTCCCAGCCTCTCTGCTGGTACCAAATTCCATATTAATCAGTGTTCTATTGCTGGGAAGAGACACCATGACCACAATGACTCTTAAAAGGAAAACATTTAATTGGGGCTGGTTTGCAATTTTAGAAGTTTAGTCCATTATAATTATGCTGAGAAGTATGGTACCATACAGACAGACATGGTACTGAAGAGGTTGATAAAATTCTACATCTGGACTCACAGGCAGCAGGCAGAGAGGGAGCCACTAGGCCTGGCTTGAATATTTAAAACCCCAAGGCCACCTCCAGTGACAAACTTCCTCTAACAAGGCCACACCTACACCCACAAGGCCACACCTCCTAATCCCTGTCTGGTAGCACTACTCCCTAACAACCAAGCAGTCTAACATATGAGCCTATGGGGGCCATTCGTACTTAAAACCACCACATTGTATATCTTGAGAATGACACTGAAAAAGATGTTAACTAGATAGATGGACTCAAGTTACATTGCTTCTAAGTAGAAAATGTCAAGATCTTAACCAGGTCTTATCCTATGAGCCAATATGTTTTATGATTCATGTTATATTTGAAGCATTACAGGCTTACAATGAATATCTTTATAATTACATGGTATTAGAAAAATAGTGTCTAGTAAAGTTAGAAAGGGTTAAAATGTTATATTTCTCTGAATTTTTCTCAGGCTTTCTTGACCTCTCAGCCATGTAGTTTTGCAATGCTCAAAGTGAGTCCTTTAATGACTAAACACATGATATAATTTGGGTGAGCTTCTTAATATCTACTTATTAATTTGTTCACCATAAACTATACATAGTGGGTTTTATTTTCAACAGAACACATTAAAGATGTCAGAAAAAGTAGTGCAGAAATGCTCCAACCTTGAAGACAATGAATAACTGAACATCTTCCAGAAATCAAGCAACTACTACTATGAAAAGTTAACTAAACCTATCAATTTATCCTACATGATAGGCTTCCAGATAGGACATTAAAGTCATACATAGGTTCCTAATACCCACCTACCTACATATGACAGGTTTCCTAATGTGCAATCAAAATACGTCAAATTCCTTATGGAATTCCAGGGCCAACACTGATACTCTTTTCCTGTGTGACAAATGTTAGCAAAAAGCAAGTGTCAACCTTGACACTGTTCCACAACTTATGTTGGCCTAGATATCAACTTTACAAAATGAATTATTTTTCACTGAATATCATGATTCTGACTTGATATGCTGCATCACATTATACTTACATCAAGACCAAAACCAGAATATACAGTATACTCTGTGTAACCAAAATCGAAATAGTCGGTGAGAAAGCATGCACTTAGTCTTTCATTAAATTATAAAATTATGTAAATTGAGATATTATTTGTTAGGCCATAATTATATGATTTGGCCTTCCCTTTCTTCCTCCAAATCCTTCCATATTGCTCCACCTTTCAAATTTATGTGCTTTTCAAAATTATTGTTTTACAGACACACACACACACACACACACACACACGCACACACTCCTAAATGTATAAATATAACCTGCTCAGTCAGTACAATGTTACTTGTATGTAGATGCTTTCATAATGGCACTCAAAGCTCTGTGATCATTGTGGAAGAGGAGATGGAAAGGTCGTAAGAGCCAAAGGACCAGGGAGTTTGCTGTGTGATTGTGTCTCCAAGGAATCTCAGAAGCTATACTCATACAACCTTACCAGAATGACTGCCTAAACATGAGCCAAAGAAGAACACCAATAGCTATACTGAAGCAGCAGTGGAGAGCTAACAGCCTCTCAACCCTACACAAAGACCTACAGGTAACTCGGGAATGCTGAAAGTAGGAGAAGGAGTCTGAGGGAGGAGCACACCAATTGGACAGCTAGCGCTTAACCTGTTTAATTTTATTTCATCACACGCTAAATTGAGCACACATGGTGGTCTTATCGCAGCACACAATTAGTTGCAGCTTTTTATGGTTTTTTTTTTTCTCTAAGAAAATATACCACAAACTACACATTGAAGACACACCCAGTAGTTCCTCATTCCTGCAAAACAGTGTATTTTTCTGTGACACAGAAACCAAATCCATCAGTGTCTACAGCATGCTGTAAGAAAATGATAATTTTGTAAGTAGAGGCCTGGAGGTGTATGAGTTCAAGCATTTAAGAAATAATTCCCAATTTTAAAAAGTTAAAATCTAGACAACAGTAAGTTTTTCTAATTTTGAGGTTTTAAAACATTGAATATTTTGGAGAACATTCACAGACGTGGAACTGAATTTTTTATAGGAAGAGTCTGCAAAATTTCAGTGCAGTCTGTTTTCTCTGGAGCCAACTCAAATTAGGGGAAGGAGAAACCTCTTCTCCTAGGTCTACTGTTTCTCTTGGACCTTTTCTGCTAATTGGCTGACCCTTGCAAGCATATGGAGGAGGCTCCATCTTTAGAGTCAGGCTCTGAGATGCAGATTTGTATGCGAATGTCATGAGGAATGTTCAGGACCAGAGAGGGAAGGGAGCTCAGGAAGAGATGCCATACAGAAAAAGTGCCCCAACCAAGGCAATGGAACTGGTCGTTTCAACCTATGGAGCAGGGACTCTACCAGAGTGTCTGTCACCTATGAGACACTAGCACATTTAGTAATACTGAAGGGAAGCAACACCACAGACATGGTAAGAGGGGTATCAGGAGTGGGATGTGAGGGCTCACGACAATAACTGAAGCATTTGGGAGTGAGAGGCAGAAGAGTCACAAGTTTAAGGACAGCCTGGGCTGTATAGCAAGTATAAGCCTGGCCCGGGCTTCATAAGAAGACAGTTTCAGTAACAGCAACATTGAAGCAAAAACCTTCTCCTTGAAAAGAGTGCGAGTGCTTTAACTGCTCCAGCTCTTCTGGAATCCAGAAGTACAGCTTGCCTTATGATTTAGGTTTTTCCTTCATATCAATTAAGAATATTTTGATTTCAGATAAAGAAACTAAGTCTTTCACATAATGTAGCTTGATCCATTGTTCATACAATACCATTAGGTTCTGCCTCTCCATTTTGCTTCTTGGGTTTAGTCCATCCTGATAAAACTTTCCACCAATTCTTCTCTCTTCATGCCCACTGCAGTGTGAGCTCCATGCACACACACCACCAAACCCAAGCAGAAAAGAAATAATCCACATCCAAATTCTGCCAACAAAAACACTCAAGTTCTTGCACAGATCCAGGTGAGATCACATGACCAATTTTATTCCAAATGCTAGGGTCCTGGAAATACAATACATTCATTGGCTAAGCTTACATCTATTATATGCTAATTACCAAATCTTGCTCCTGTCTGTGAGTATAATTACTACTATACGAATGCCATTGTTTAAATTCTGGATAATCTCATAAAAGAAGAGAAAGGTACATGTTGGGATGCTAGAAAAAAAAAATCAGCCACTTGTTTCTCCGTCTTACCATAAATTTAAATTGTTTATATTCTGAACTTAATTCAATTCAGTCTACAAATATGGCAGTGTATGAGTGAAGCTATAAACCCAATTAGAATTAGAGCAGAAAGAGAGACAAGGACTTCCTAGAGGTTAGATTATGGTACATAAAACATGGGATGTGCCTTTACCACTGTTACCTCTTGACCTAATCCCTACCAGATACTATTGTGTCCATTGATTGGAATTTTCTTGCATTCAATCCAGGTCTAGAAAAATGAGTGAGATTTAGTCTGGTAGTCATATGTCTGTCCATAGCCATTGCTTCTTTCATTCACTCAATAAAGGCAAAGTAGTAAAATACAGCAAACACTCATCTGTGGTGCAACGTTAGGGGCTGATGAGATGGCTAAGTGGTTAAGAGCAGTTGTTGCTCTTGCAGAACACCAAGTTCAATTTTCATTATCCACAAGGTGGATGGATCACAACTGCCTATAACTCCAGAACCAGGGCTATTATATGGTCATGCCTCTTCAGTAACCAGAGACAAACTGTGCAGATACATGAATGCAGACAACACACTTATAGAGATAAAATAAATAAATCTAAAAAAATTTTAAATACAAAAACAGTGAGTATAAAACTTTTAAGTATAAAAACAGTGAGTATAAAAAAAAGTATAAAAACTTTTTTATCAGGGGAAGATAGCGAACAGTAACAAATGGGCAAAGAGATGAGCAAGACACCCTTAGATAAACAGTACACATCGTGAAGAAAACAAAACAAAACAAAAAAATGAACTTGAGGTGAAGAAAGAAGAGAGTTCATCTGAAGGATGTTCAGTATGACATTTGATTGACAAGAAGAAGCCAGCAGCACAGAGATCCAGGGCTCTAAGAGCACTGGGAATATCAAGCACAAAAGTAGAAACAGGAATAAAGGCAATTCATGAGAAAAGAAAACAGGGGTGAGGCTGAGAGGTTGGTATGTGAGGGGAGAGAAAGACGCAGTCAGGGCACTGGGTCAGGCCCCAAAATGAGCCCTGTGTCAGATCCTGCTCTCTGAAATCTCTTACTCTGATCTTGGGACAGAGGGTCTTGAAGCACTGGGGCAGCCACAAATCGGATAAGTCCTGATGGTTTGTTTGGCACAACACTAATTTCTTTTTCTCTTTATAAGTTTTGTATTAAAATGCCTTTACTCTGTCCTCACTTTTATTTTTATCACGTTTATTGTGTAGGCTTATAAAATGAATGCTTCCAAATTTTTATGTTCACAAAAAGAACTCATAAATTTTATATCATTTCTGCTGACTTAATAAAATAGCATGGACCCTTCTCCATGTCGATACTCATGATACCCCTTTAATTCTCTTTAATAGTTGCATGCTGTTTCTGCTGGTGAAGACGTAATAATTCATCTGTTGCCTATTGATAGATATATGTATTATTTGCAGCTCTTTAGTATTGTAAGCATTTCTGCAGCATTCCATGTGTGCCTTTTCTTCTCTCTTCCTTCCTTCTCACTCACCAACAAAATCCCAACAGTCCCAGTTAAAACAAATGTCTTTGCATTCCTACTCAACAATTTATATAGGATGAATTTCCCATTATGGAACTACTGTGAGAAAGTAGGAGAGTTAGGATAAATATTGCTAACTGCCTATGAAAATGTTGTGCCATCCTCCTCCCACACTTGGCCAGTGCTGAAACCTGTCAATCTTCTTTTATATTTGCAAATGTGATAGAGAGAAAAAAAACAGAGATTCTTATTTTATTCATCCACAGACTTGGATTATTCTTCCTTATTCCTTGAATGCTTTATCTCCAGGTACTTTGCCAATTCCTGGTAATTACAATATTCTTCCAAAGTAGACAGGATCATCTTTCCCAAATTTGGCCTAACTCTTCTTTGTCCTAGAACACCAGTGTTAACGCTCATACACTATTTGTCATGGCCAATCACGGGTAGCCCCCGCAGCCTCCTTTTAAGCATCCCACTCTGGTTGCCACCTTCTAATTTCTTCATTTCCTGTATTGTTCACACTGAATATCATCATCATTACTCCTACTACAAGGTTCCATATTTGGAGGTTCAAGAGTAACACTGAGGAAGACGGTCTTAATCTGTTAAGGAACTTATTAGGTGAGTAATTAATGTCCTGGAATGACAGCATGGCATGGGGCTTTGAGGAGGGTTTAGACCCATGTGACAGAGTGAGAACCCTTCTAATAGGTGTTAGGGGATGTTGTATACCATGTCGTTGATGAGTAGACCATTGTACATGTTTGTATTTAGGTTATCTCTCAATCCTAGATAGCAGGGGGAGGGCAAAGGCTTGGTCCCTCAGTTAATGTGTGTCCATCACAATGGATATGGTCCTGATTACTTAGGACTATTGATATACTTCATTTGGGGCAAAGATATTCTTTTTTTTTTTTCTGCTTTATTCACTGTAGCAAAGATTTGGAGCCAACCTAGATGTCCGTCAACAGATGAATGAATAATGAAAATGTGGTATATATCTAAAATAGAGTAGTACACAGCTCTTAAGAAAAATTCTTAGTAAAGTACCTGCAATTTCCTTGCTTTGGTAGGAAGTAAAGAGTAGGATCCGAGGACAGAGAAAAGACATGCTCTTGGTAAACACAGGCTGAGAGGCACCTAACCTAAATATAGCCTGACTTGATTCTTCTTAGCCTTCCCTCCTGGCTTAGCCTTTCCCAGGATAT
This sequence comes from Arvicanthis niloticus, assembly GCF_011762505.2. Classification (NCBI taxonomy): domain Eukaryota; kingdom Metazoa; phylum Chordata; class Mammalia; order Rodentia; family Muridae; genus Arvicanthis; species Arvicanthis niloticus. Next base: position 85,887,538 of record NC_047659.1, on the reverse strand, counting down.
ATCTCAACATACATCACTATGATCACTCCAAATACATCTTTCCTTCTCCCTCCCTCCTTCACACCTTCACACTCACCCAACCGCAGTTAACACCAGTGCACTGTCAACTCTTTGTGTCCTGACATCCAGAAATGAAAAACAACAACAACAACAACAACAACAACAACAACAACAACAGCCCCCAAATCTCTGTCATGCTACCTGTCCCCACTTTGTCTTTAAGCCAATGAGCATTAAGCTTAACCAATGTCTATCTGACTGTGTGCCCTGGTCCTCCACTCTCTGACCCTCCTCCGTGGCTAGTTCACAGCTTCTCTTCTTCTGATGTTCAATGCTGTATTTTCCTTTGAGTCTCTAATGATGACCTGATTCACTAAAATAATGAAAACAACAGAGGGAAACTTAGTCTTGTCACCCACATTTAATAGTCTCTGTGTCTTCCTCCTGTTAGCGCAGATGAACTGTCTCTGCACTGATTCAAGGCCAATTTTCAGTGAAGGAAACTTGGAGTCATAAATAGGGATACTGACTTGGGAGTAACTCAATCTTGCACATGGGCTGGGCAGGGTATGGAGTGACAGATCTGCCATCGGTTTTCTCACACACTGACATTAACAGGGTCTAAGACCTCATGTCATCTTGGGAATGAGCAAGCCCCATGGATCACATCAGAAGTTGAGACCTTAAAAAGTAAAATGGCTTTCCAAAAGACAAGCACACTCTTAAAAACACTGACAATCAGAGGAGAGATGACAAGCACTGTACAAGTCATTTCAAAAGACTTGCTTTTTCCCATATAATTAACCAAAAATTAATAAAAATAAGTTTTAGGTTTAAAACTTGTATTTATTTTACTTTTGACATTTTCATGCATGTATACATGAATTTTACTTCATCTCACCCTGTGTTAGTCTGTCTCCCTCCTCCTCCAGTAAAACTTTTTCTTTAGAATAAATTCCCCTTTCTTTTATGTCTCTTTTCTGTGTGGACCCACTGAGTTTAATAGGATTGTCTGACTGAACGAGGTGGAAGGTTATTTTACTAGGAATAGGCAACTTCTTAATTGTTAAAACAGTGAGGAAAGTGACTCCTTTTCCCAGACAACATTAATTGTCAATAGTCTTTTGGGGATAGGTGAAGTTTCACAAACCCTTTTCTGTCTAGGATGAACTATAGAAGGGCACAAGTCTATGCAGGTCTTGTGCACGTAACCACATCTGAAGTGAGTTCATGAGTACACCAGCTATGACAAGGATGGAAGACAGTATTTTTCAACTATTCTTCTCAACTTCTGGCTATTACAATCTTTGCTCCTGCTCCTGCTCCTGCTCCTGCTCCTGCTCCTGCTCCTGCTCCTGCTCCTGCTCCTGCTCCTGCTCCTGCTCCTGCTCCTGCTCCTGCTCCTGCTCCTGCTCCTGCTCCTGCTCCTGCTCCTGCTCCTGCTCCTGCTCCTGCTCCCTCCTCCTCCTCCTCCTCCTCCTCCTCCTCCTTCTGCAAATTTCCCTGACTCTTTGGTAGGATGTGTGATAATGTGTACCCTATTTAGGACCAAGTACTCCATAGGTACTTATGATTAGTTTAGAATTTCTGTATTAACTGACATCCATTAGATCATAAAGACCAGGATGAAAATATCTGTGGGTCTCTGAAATAGACAAACCAATTAACACCCACAGAAAGTTACTCACAAATATGACTGATACAGCAAGTGGATTCAGGAGACATCATTAAAAGTAGAAATCAGGGTCCTTCTGTAATTCAAGGTAGATAGGCTATTGGGGAGAAAAGCCTAGAAGGAGTATAGATATACTAAATTAAGACTAGGGTATTTTGGAAAAGCTGACCCAGTTTGGAAATAAAATCTACCAAATAAATTTTGCTCTTGCCAAAAGCAGAGAAATAGAACATGAAATTCAATCGCTAGAGAGATGGACCAAGGGTTAAAAACACTGGCTGCTCTTCCAGTGGACCCAGATGCAGTTCCCAGAACTCACATGGAAGCTCACTAACCCCAGTTTCCATGGTGATACAGTGCTCTCTTCGGGTCTTCACATGTACCAGGCATACACATAGATAAATGAAGATGAAACACAACACTCTTTCATATGGAAAAAATAATTAAAACAAAAATAAACAAGAATCCATACACAGACACTTTGCAAAATAAAATAGACTTTAAAAGAGGTATGAAATTCTTGCTACTCACACTTCAGGAGACTGATGAAAGTTAGACTTTATGAAATAATTGATGAAATTGAAGAGAGTGAATAAGATTTTTAAAAACACTAAAGAAAATCTATGGGAAATATAACCACAAGGAAAAATTAAAGGTGCTAAAAAAGAACAGGAAAGAAACACGGCAATATAGAAATCCCAGGCTGAGGTAGAAGACAGAACTGTGAAAAATCAGAAAAAAAATAAGGCCAAGAAGGTTCTGGAATTTAAAAATAGAAAAGAATATGAACACAATGAAAAATTAATGTGTTTGCATTATATGCTAAAAGTAGGTGTTGGGGAACAGAATGAATGACCTCACAAAAATGTATAGAATAATCTCAAGGAGTGAAAAAGACTCAAATAAAATTTATGTTCATGTTGGAAAAAGTTTAGAAATAATAACTTGAACAGTACTGTATCTTTGTTATTAAACTACACAGATTTAAAAAAAGAATTTAAAATGTCAAGAAAGATGCCTCAGTTACAGTTTCACTTAAAAAGCTGGGTGTGGGAGTATATGCTTCTAGTTCCAGGGCAGGGAGGCAGGACCAGAAGGCTCTCTGGGGCTTTCTGAACACCAACTCTAGTGCAATAGTGAGTGAGCTGCAGGTTCAGTGAGAAATCTTGCCTCCATAAAACAAAGTGCAGAGTGATTGAGGAAAGATACCCTTAGGTCAACATCAGTTCTCCATAAGTACATGCACATACTTTCAGAAACATGTACAGACACATAAACAGAGAGAGAGAGAGAGAGAGAGAGAGAGAGAGAGAGAGAGAGAGAGAGAGAGAGAGAGAGAGAGAAGAAGAAGAAGAAGAAGAAGGAGGAGGAGGAGGAGGAGGAAGAGGAGGAGGAGGAGGAGGAGGAGGAGGAGAAGAAGGAAGAAGAGGAGAAGGAGAAGAAGAGATTCCTTAAAAGAGAGGCATTTAGGAATTGACATTTTTTGACATTATAAATGTAAAGACAAGTAAGTATTTACTATGGAATGTTTAAATTGAAACTATAGAACTGTGAATATTAGGTAAACTAATATTCTTGAAGAAGATTAAACTATATATATGTAAATGAATCATTAACATGTAATTTCATAAACTTTAATTTTTTTCGTGTCTTAAGCTTACATTTTCAGACAAACATGTTAGATTGCAGGGCTGCCAGATAACGCATTAAGAAATATTCAGTTTGATTAAAAATATTAAGACAAATAAAAATAATCTTTTAATAAACATAAGGCAAATAAACTATTTAGAATAAACACATACTAAAAAGCTATTCCTTTTCTGAAAACAACACATAACTGGACTTCCTGCATTTACTGAAGCCCTATGTAATAGGAGAAACATCCTCCAACATAAACTTACAAAACACTTTTTTCAAAAAGAAGTATATGGCTTTTAAAACGTACAGCATTATTAGTCGCTAGTCTCAGTGCTGTGACATGGTATCTGACAAATGTGATTTAAGAAAGGGTTTCTTTTGGCTCATGGTTTGAGGGTGCAGTCCATTATGCTGGGGAAGAAATGGTCCCACTGAGTTTATAGTCGGTCATGTGTCTGAATGGCCACTTGAATGCAGAAAACAAAGGCATGAAGTTCACTGTGTTAAGGAGGAGTGGGAGTATCTCCACAAGCCAGGACTCTTGATGGATTCTACTGTTTGTGAAAGATAGGCTAATAAAATATGCTCACAAAAAGGGAAAATTAAGAATCTTGAAAAAGAAGAAACTTGTCTACTCTAGTTTAAGCCCCAAGTAGAATCAAAACAAAACAATTTCCCTGAGGTATGGCAGCACACAAGCTGTCCCCGAAACAAATTTGGACTTCTGATCCTGGAAACTGAAAGATGACAAATTAAAGTCATTCTAAATTAGTAAATTGATAATATGAAACATTCAAAAGACACAAACATAAATTCCCTCCCAAGAAATGTGAGAAAAGAGCTGTGCCAGCCATTAGGTCACTCCCCCAAATAATAGAATGTGTGGGGAAGCAGCCATCAGTCATAAAACAGTCAAGGAACACAGAAAGACAGTGCCAGAATGTAGACCTGAAGAATTAGATGACCAGGGACTTCTTTTTTTAACCCAAAAATATATAATCAATGTGTATTCCTTGTAATAGTATTTCTCTCATTCAGGTATGTTGGGAACTTTGACCTTGTTCACTGCTTCCAAGCTTTCCATTTGTTCTTCTTCACTCCTGTCAGTTCATCCCCTTCTCTTGGGCAACCCCACTTCTAGTTTCGTCAAATATATAAAAATTATTTTCTATATTTATAGGAAATCTAGGCTCCACAAATGATAGAAAACGTAGTATCGTGACTCTAAGTTTGAGTTATTTTAATAGCAACAATTACATCCATTTTTCCTGAAGAGCATCTTAAAAGAAAGTTATTTTAGAGAGTCAGTATTAAAGTTATTTCAAGTTGTTTTTAGAAGTGCAACTAATATTGTGACCAAAGGGTAGAGTTAGAAATACAGTAAAAATTCTAAGAATGATTGGGTCTAGTGGTATAGGCCTGAAATTCATACTTGGGAGGCTGAAGCAGGAGCATCACAAATCTGAGGTCAGTCTTTGAGACGCAGGAAGACTCAGCAGTGGGATAGACAGAGCTGAAGAAAAAAATCAACCAACAAGAATACAGAGTTAAAAAAAATCCAAACTGAAGCACAATAAAAGAAAGTTGTGGGAAAATATAAGAAATTGAGATCTCTGGTGTAAGATCAGAGATTGGTACTGTGGAAGAAAATACTGAAGAGCATAAAACCAAAGTAGTTCTTAAAACAGATCATTCTAGAACCGAGTACAGTAATTTTCATGTAGAACAAATAAATCTACGTTTAGATATGTGGTGTTTTGATCAACCCCAAAGATAACAAGAAGACTTTAAAACAAGCCCTTCTGATAAGACCATATTGACCAAGCTTTCCAGATGACAATTTTGCTATATGTATTCTAATTTAAATGGACATTTAAATTATCCTTTTACATTGTGATCCTACTGCTAGTTTATTCTTAGAAGTTAACCTGATAACAAGGGTTTTGAACATTGTATATCTTACAACAATATATTGCATATAATATAACTAGATGTGGTAGGAACACAATAAACAAGTCATAAATCATAACAGTGCTTTGAGATATTATGTAGCAATAAAGGCTAGGATGTGTACATATCCATATTTTTTTGAAAAGGGCAGATCTGTAGAATCAGTCAGTCTATTAATAACACTTGTAGCAGAAGAGCATAATCCATACAGTTCTACTCATGTTTGTGTGTGTGTGTGTGTGTGTGTGTGTGTGTGTGTGTGTGTGTATTGGGGTTTCAGAGAATTTTTTTCCCAAAGCATAGAAAAGGTCATTGCTGTAACTACCCTAGTTTCATTTCTGTTGCTGTGATAAAAATACCTTGACCAAAAGCAACATGGAGAATAGAGGGATTAACAGTTTCAGGTTACAGTCTGTTATTTCAGGAAGTCAAGGCAGGAACTTAAAGAATCATATCCACAGTCAAGACCTAATAGATGATAAACACATGGACTCTTGCTTGTTTGTTCAAAACTCAGCTAGATTTCTTCTCTCTGATAGTGATCAGGATCTCCTGCTTAGAGAATAGTGCTGGCCACAATGATCCAAGTCTTTCTATGTCAATCAGCAATCAATGTAATTCCCCACAGACATACATAAAAACCAACACGAACTAGATATTTCTCATTAAGACTGTCTTCCCAATGGCTGCGCCTCAATTGCTAATCTAAATTATGAGACTCAGTTGGTCCTATCTTCAAAACTCAAAGATGTAGCTACAATTGCTTGATTGTTTCAGCAAAGCAGTGAATAGTAACTGATTTCTTACCAGCAAAATGTGAACACTATTTATGGCTTCATAACAATCCCAATGGTGCGCCCGGAGGACTGAACACCTATAGCCCTAAAATACATCAGTGTTCTTGCTGTGATTCAGAACTGTTTTATTTACCATCCCTGAACATAATTTTTTATTACAGCAGCATGATGATAATTCCAGTTTTGTGTGGTGTGTATTTCTCATTATGAATCTAAATACACAGAATGTTTGCTCTGTTTTCAGTCAGCATACTGTGTGAAAATGGTGTATTAAAAATAGTATGACATATTTGCATATTTATCAGTATTAAAAGCCTCACGAAACAGTTATTACAGATACACAGCTGTTACTTTTCAAGTAAATTTAAAGGAGTCATGTCTCCTTTCCTATGTAAAATACACACGTGTTCAGTCGGGCCAGAGAAGTGACAGAGTTCTCAAAGGAGTATAAATTTTTAGTTGCTGTGTCCAAATGGCAATTTTTTAAAACCTAGAATGATAAATTTGTTCCTTTGCCATGTAAGATATTATATATTGTAAACCGAAAGTAACTCTGGAAGTGCCTACAAATTATGGTTGCATTTCTTCACAGAAAATGTTTATCTACACAGAAAAGCACATAAAAGAACATTGCCCTATATCAAACACCATACAGAACAGGCAGCTTTGAGATTTGACACTGTACTTCCTCTTGTAATAATACCTTATTTTGTGCTTGCATGTGTGAGTATGGTATGCATGTATGTATGCATGTCTGTTTGCATGTATGTGGGCATGTGCCCAGACACACGTGTATATGGTAACCAGAGGGTGATGTTAATGTCTTCCTCCACTGCTCTTTTTAATTTAGATATGTAGATATTTATTTAGATATTTAGGTTTCTAACTGATCCCAGAGTCATGACTCAGCTAGCCTCTGGGGATATCTGTTTTCTACTGCTGGGCTTATAGGCATCCTGTAGCCCAGCTGTTGTTTAGATGCAGGGATCTGAACTCTTCTTGCCCTGGTAAACACTTTATCTACCAAGACAATGTCCCAGCCTGAAACATTTCCTGTCTTCATTACTGCTAATAGAATTGCCTTTATTTTTAATCACTGAGAAACTTTATGCCTCCACAATATTAGCTGTATTATCTTAACAGTTGCCAGAAAAGAGTACAAGACTTTAAATGCAATTGTATTAAATTTCGGATTCTCTAGAATTGTAACGTTTCTTTTAGTTTTTAAAAATATCTTTTTTTTTTTAACTCGGTAATCATATGGCCTGTGGCTGATTACTATGCAATTCAAATGACCTCAAGTTCTCATCAGAGTCTTGGGGTCTCTCTGCTTGCTCCCCTTTTACATTTTCATTGCATATAATTGTCTTGCACAGTGTTGTACCCCATAAGGACATTTTCATGCAAGAATACTATCTGTTGGGAATATTCCCCTTGTATTCTCTACTCAGCCCTCTTTCTCTTTTTAAAAGCTTATAAACATAGCGGAAGCACAGGTCTAACATTTATTTTGTAGTTCAATTTCACAATGTTGACTAAATAAAAGAGGAGTATCATGCATTACATTAAAAGTTTGCCACTTTGCAGCATTAATCCCATTAGAAAAAGACGCTTCCTGTCTAACTCAATCAGCAAGAGGTCTTTATTGCTCGAAGTACTAATTGATTAGGTTCTCATTAAGGTCAAAAGTACACTTGGCTGACCAGAGGCAGCCAATTAGCAAATTGTCAGCCATGCTTATTTACATTGACTGAACATAATGGTGGTTATCGGACTGTCAAGTCAGAAGGTCACTGAATCTGTTATGCACTTTGCCCTCCAAAAGGGCAGCAGTCACTCGGGCACCAGGATGCATTTATAATAAAGATTTAGCTTATAACTTATTGACTTAAATCATTCTTAAAAAACAGGTGTTTCCTTCTCTTTTGATAAATATATCATTTCTTTGTAAAAGACTTGAGGTTCAGTTGAAATCCAGGAGTTAATTGTGTCCTGGGATGTTTGTTCAAGGAACAATTTACACTTGAAACTCTTAGTGGCTGCTCAAAGATCAAGCTGATCCAGTGAAAGCCTTCTGTAACAGCCTTCTCCTGCTGTAACTCCTCTGCCCTTGAAGGGGAGGGTTAGAAGCAGATTTGAGCTTCACCAGAGTCAGGACATTGTGATGTCTTCTGAACACTCAGGTTGGTAGGGAAGATTGCGTATTTATTTTAGAACAAGGTACATAGAGATTCAGCCACTCAGGCAGTGGGCTAAATATCTACTTATTTCCCGAGATTCTTCTGTCATCTTGAAGCATCACCCACAATTTAAATGGTAGTCATTTAACTAGTTGTATCTATCAACATTTTATTGCTTTTTTTTCTACAGATTTTTCTCCTACATAAATTTAACATCATTTTCCCTTTCAATATTTCAATTATTATTTATCACTGGTAATTACATGACTTGGAATTTTAAGAGAAAATTCTTTGGTTGAACACATCTTTTTATAAGCTGTGCCTATAGATCAAACTAGAAGGCAACCTAGTCAGCCCAGAGCCTTCACTGGGCACTAGGCCTTGCTACAAAAGAGAAGCCATCAAAAGTCACAGTTCACAAGTTCTACTGATGAGTGTCCTGGATAGACACAGGACTCTCAGGTGGGTTCAGTGCTTGACACAAATAAGCACTTGTTTAAAAAAACAAAACTTAAAAAAGAAATATTGCATAAATATGTAAATGGCCATAATTAGGCTTATGACACACCTAAATATATAATAAGTCTTTGATAGCACAGCAATTTGTTATAGAACTGATTGAATTAACCATTTTACTACTGTTAAATTAGGAATTTATACTTTCTCAGACTTAAAAGAAGCAATGTTTTAATCCAGCAGTCTAGTTAAGCCAACTGCACTGAATATGAAAATAGAATGAGAGTTGGAGGAAAAATAATTTTAATTGTTAATTTTTAGTAACTAAGCTACCACTTATGCCAAAAATAAAAATCTATATACTAATAAAACATTTGCTTTATTTGGGAAATTTGTGGGGTTTTTTTTTTCAGATGATTTAACATCACAGTTTAGTAGTTAATATTTGCAGATTATCTTGTGAGTATAGTGTTTTATGTATATATCACCTACAGTCCTGATGAGAAATAAATGATACAAATACCAAAAGATTTACAGCCTGATTTAGGTTACAAAAAACATTGTATATTTTCTCTTATATGTGGACTATAGATTTAAATCTGTCCTTCTCTTTCTGTCTCTCTCTGTCTTTCTTTCTGTCTCTGTATCGATCTCTAGCTGTTTCTCTGTCTCTCTTTCTGTCTCTGTCTCTCTGTGTGTGTCTGTCTGTGTGTGTGTGTGTGTGTGTGTGAGAGAGAGAGAGAGAGAGAGAGAGAGAGAGAGAGAGAGAGAACTTAAAAGAAGAGAGGGGTGTAAAAGAGCTTGCTGGAGTGGGAAGTGGGATAAATGAAGAGAAGGGGATGGGATACACGTGCTGTGGAGGCAAAGGAGGGAAGAACTAGAGAACAAAAAGAATGCAGACAAAAAGCAAGTAACAGGGGAGGATAGTGGGGGCAGGCATAAATAAGAACTAAGTACATGGCATATATGTATGGAAATTTGTCATAATAGAAACCATTACTTCGTGTGATAACTTCAAGTTCTTTATTTACTTTTATGAAAAGTGATACTGAGAGTATGTACGTCTGTGTAGGTTGTGTGTGTACGTATATGTGTGTGTTCGTGAGCACTTATAATGCACTTGTAGAAGTCAGAAGTCAACAACATGTATCTTTCTATATTGCTTTTCTTTTTATGCACTATATCTCGTTGAACCTGGAACGTGATGTTTCAGCTAGACTGGCTGGAAGTGAGACCCTGGAATTCACTTGTCTCTACCACCCAGTGTTGAGGTTATAGGCACGCACAACCATGAACTGTTTCTATGTGGAAGGTGTGCATATAAATGCCAAATCCTTGTAGAAACTCAGCAAGCACTCCACGCACTCCCACTCCCACAAAAATTAAAGAACTAGCTTCATAGAATAACTAGGCGAAATGCATATGACACAGAACTTGCTTGCTTCAAACTGCAAGTTCTATCTGCCATCTTAATCTGAATTTGTGTTCCTCTTTAAAGTCTTTAAAACTACTTGAAATGATTTTGAAACTTCACTAAATATATGTAGATGTTTAGTCTCTGAGTCTAGGTGGTGGTGGAAGAAAGTACAACCAACAGTGAGAAGATTGAAAGGTGACATGATTCAGTAAAGGCTGGGTCACTGCAATGCCATATTGCCTTGTGTTCATGCCCCAGGTCTGCTGTTTGCTCCCTTTATAATTGAGCTAAGTCACTTGATGACTTTATGTTCTAAAGTCCTCATACTTAAGATGAATACTATAACAGATCCTAGTAGTAGAACATAGAGGGTTGTGTTTATACCAGATACCTAACAGAAAAATGGGCACATCGCAGGGGCTGAGTAAATGCTGATAATTGGTAAGTTAATAAACACTCTCCACTGAGATTTGGGCTTTCTATTGATGCTTTGTTGAACCCGGCTATTCTAGAATGGCCTGAAAGTATCATAAGAATCCTAGTTACTCTGACACATAGACAACCATCTGCCCATAAGGCTAGTTAAGATATTTAAACACTTAAGTTTATTAGGGACCCATAGTTTTGCCTAGTCTCTACCAAGCTAACAAATGGCACAACTTGTCACATACAGAGATACACATATTTCTGTCCCTTATGATGCTTCTCAAATATAGCACCAGTGATATCAACCTCTGGCCATATTCGCTGGTGTTACAACAACTCACAAGTTAAATCTGTAGGTTTTGTCTGATTAACCACTGAGCTCCACAAAGTGTGTTCGTTTCATTTTAATCAGAATATTCCTATTTGGTATTAACATTTATAATTGATATGAATCCTCATTCAGTAAATGTTTGATTTTATTTTATCTCATGTGTAAGAATTAGTAATATTTTTCGAATGCATAGGAGAAATTTAATACATTTATCCAGTATATTATAATAAATTCAGAATTATTTAAAAAAATAGGAATATCCGATGTTTAGTCTAGTGTTAAAGAAATCCTTTGAAACAAAATTCTTTGATGAGGATCTGGAGAGATGGATCAATAGTTAAAAAATGCATAATGTTTTTCTGGAGGATGTGAGTTTGGTCCCTACTATCTATATGCAGCAGCTAATAACTGCCCATAACTCCAGCTCCAGGGGATTTGAATATCCTTTGAGAGTTCATAGCCTTGTCACACTTTAGTTTGCTCTCTTTGCTTTCAGCTTGCAGTTGAAAATGTGAGCATTTAGTTTCCCGCTCCAGTTGCCATGCCTGCTGGTTGCTTCTATGCCTCAATGTCACGATGAACTCTATCCCGTAAGTCCAACATAAGTCTAAAGTAAACGCTCCCTTCAGATGACTTCAGTCATGGTGTTTTATTACAACAACATAATATGCAAAATTTGGGGTATGAACAATATAAAAACATAGGATGAAAAATTTTGGCAACCCTGCTAATACTACTGCTTTGAATGATATATTACCCCATAGAACTGCTGCAATCAAACCTGTTCTAATATTTAGTTTGCTCCTGGTAAATTCAGAAAAGTAGGTCATATGCCATTGTAGTTATCACATCTGTGAACAGCACTATCTTCCTGGAACTTTATCTCTTTTTCTTTGACTCTCTCCCTGACTTCCTCTATCTCTGAATCTCAGTTTCTTTCTCTCCCTCTCTCCAGTTCTTCCCTCCTTCTGAACCTGTCCCCTTCCCTCTTTGGGTCTCTGTGGGTACATTTCTCTGAAATTAAGCAAACTCTTTGTCAAAGAAAAACTAAATCAAAAAGAATTTATTTTCTAGTTCTGAGAATCAAACTGAGAGCCTTTGCACTCCCCAGGAAACTCTCCAACCCAGGGTCTCACTCTTAAAGCCTCATTCATACACAGCATGCATCAGAGATCCTTAGTCAACTTGAGCACATAGCATCTGATCAAATTAGACCAGCTATAAGCCTTTTGCTAAGGGAACAAGGCATAATTATGAACCAAATTTGTCAGAATTTCTCTCCTCCATATATTGGAACTGACCCCTATCAAAATCCTGACCGCTTTTCTCACCACTTGCATGTGAAGAGAGCTTTAATTTTAAACTCTTCCAATTTAACACAGGAAAAGGTTAGGAAGAATGTCAACATCCTCTCAAGAAAACAAGCAAGTGACCCACAACTTACCACTGAAATGGAGCCAAAACTCTGCCAGTTTTGCTCCCATGTCTCTGAACTAGGTCGTGACCCTCCATATGACCTGTGGGTACTGTTACACAAGATTGATCTGTTCTCTTTTCTAAAATTGCTATTCTGTCCCTATTTCGAAACAGTCGGAGATATTTTATCATTAATTAGTATTCATATTATGTCTCAAACAATCTGTTCAAGAATAGGGGAAGTGAACTAGAGGGACAGATCTTCTGCTTGCTTAGTAATTAACATAGATGATGCATACAGTACTGAAGGCCTCACAAGTGGAAGAAGTGGTCAAGTGTTGGGTGGGCAACTCCCACATTTAAATGCTTACCTATTTTGACAGGCTAAGCATGTCTAAAAAAATACACTTGGCAAACAGGATGGGGAGACACAGGCCTCTGTAAAAATAGACCCATGCCTCTTTGATTCACAGCATCCTGGCTTTGCTTCCCATCATGTTAACATGCCACTTGGGAGCTGGCTGGACTCCCTTGTTCAGTGACATAGATTTCATAGTGTTTTTTAAAACCATTTGTTCTATCAACCACAACATGCTTTGAATTCCTCTTTAAAATTGAGAGTGTATATATAGATTGATCAAAACAATATTTTTAACATTCCAAACAATCTAGTAAGATAGTAGATGGGTGTCACTTAATCTATTATGTTTCTCTCTTCCTCCCTCCCCCTTTCAGCTGCTAATCTTAGAACTTGTGTGCCAAATTGTCTAAGATATTCTTCCAATAGCTACATGTGTGACTCTTTTGTGAGCCCCACAGACAGTTATGAGGACAGATTTGGAGTTGCATATGGGACTGTCACATGGTTTGAATGCCTTGTCTTCCAGGCACTGAGACTTCTTTTCACATTGCTTGAATACTGAGGAATTTTCAGTTGTGATAAAGGTTCAACAGAGCATCTATTAAAGAATTTGCACACCCTGGTAAGGAAAAATTTTAATGTCCATCACTCTGCATTTGATGTCTGAACAGTTCAAATGTTTACATGTCTCCTAAGGAGAAAAAAAGAGATCATGGTGTTGTCACAGAATTTTTTATGAAAATAAGATTTGTAAGAATGTATTGCTCTCCTTGCCCTTTTTAAAAGCAATATTTAGCAATTGGCTCAACCTTTAAAAAGGCAGCAAATGTTTTGTCCAAAGGTTCCATTACTTCTGTGCAATTATTTTCAGCAAAATGTGATCGCTACATGTCCTTAGGAACCCAAAATTCTGCCATATAAGGTATAAATCACTGCCAACTTCAAATAACTATTTGAAATAATTCATTCGCAATATAATGCCACATAGCTCCTCATCCCATTAAAGTACAGGTGCACACAGTGTGTGAACAGTGAAATGGAAACAGATGCTGTGGGTCTTCAAGCCCTTCTCAGACAATTCTGGAGGCATTGCTTAGAGGCACCAGACTTACCACATGGTCCATGAACCTTGAACATAGAAAATAGCAAGTTCATTGACACTGTTCTGTATGCATGGAAGAAGAACTTAACAAATAAGAAGGTACCTACTGTGTGTGCGTGTGTGTGTGTGTGTGTGTGTGTGTGTGTGTGTGTGTGTGTGCATGTAACTCTGTGTGTGTAAGAGGAAGAGTGAATGAATGTATGTGTGTGTAAGAGAGAGAGACAGTCAGACAGAGGGTGAGAGAGAGCATGCACACACATGCATTTTATTTCCCACCTACAAAAGAGTGATTTAAAAAAAGGTTTTCCTCAGAAAATGGCAAGTTATTCCTTGCACTTTTCATACAAATTTTAACTAAATCTGGCATAGTACATTTTGATTAAGCTGGTATACTCTACCTTGTGTACAATTTATGAGTGAAAACCACTTAGTAGGAAGTTGTCCTCATTGCTAACTTTATCTTAATTCTCCAAGCATTAAGTTCAGAGCGCTCTAGAAGCAGCGTAGATTCTTGGAAAATGTCTGAAAGTACTGTTTAGGAATAGGGGAGAGAGTTGTGGGTTGTTTTATTATTATTATTATTATTATTATTATTATTATTATTATTTATAAAATTTTTATTTATAAATTTTATTTTATTTCTTCAAGGACATTTTAAAATTGGCCATATCTTTACATTTTCTAAAATATCCAATAGAAATTGTGTGTGCTTAAGCATATTTTACACAAACTTAAGGAAGAAACTTTTAGTTATTTCACAAACATTCAGACTAGTTGTTTAAATGCATTGGATTTAAATTGTGCTATTTATATTATTAGATTATCAGAAAGTGGAAAGATTTTTAAAAAAGGAATTAAGTGAGGTAATGATTGGAATATACTGCAACAAGAAAACCAATGTACGTTGTTGATGTTAAGAGTTACATCACTGGGGCTGGAGACATGGCTTCCGTAGTTAAGAGCATTTGCTGTTCTTGACATGGGTGCAGTTCCCAGAAGCCCCAGTGAAGGCTCATAACTGTCTGTCACTCCAATTTAGGATCCCAGCAGAGCAGAGATCAGTTTTCAGTCTTCACACAGTGGCTCACAAATATCTGTTAGCTTACAGTGCAGTGCACAGATACATATGCAGGCAAAACACCAATACAAACAAAATTTTAAAAAATATTTCTTTAAAAAGATCATCAGTGGAAAAACCACTCAGATGAACATCATAACTGTAAGAAAATTTTCGACTGTTAGGAAAACAACCCATAAATCCTTTTTTGTACTGTGTAGTTTAGGTTGGCATCAAACGTGTGGTTCTTTTATTGCCTCCCCTTACCTAAGTACTAAGATGACAGGTGTGAGCCACTGTATACAGCAAGAAAAGGTTTGAATACAGATTTCAATGTGAGGGGGAGGGAAGAGGGAGAGAGGGAGGCAGAGAGGGAGAAAAGGAAGAATAGAGGTAAGAGGGAGAAGGCAACTGAGAGAGAAGGAATGAAAGAGACACAAAAAGAAGAGACAGAGCTCGTATATCTCATGGAAGAACAGTGCCATTACAAAATGGAAAGATATGCCTGGCATAGTGGCACATACCTTCAATCCTAATACTGGGGAGGCAGAAGCAGGTAATATATATATATATATATATATATATATATATATACACATATATATGTATATATATGTACTGGGGAGGCAGAAGCAGGTGGTATATATATTTATATATGTATATACGTATATATATGTGCATATATGTGTATATATATGTATGTATATGTGTGTGTATATATGTGTGTGTATGGTATATATGTATGTATATGTGTATGTATATCTGTATATCTATATATGTATATATAATGAGACCGTCTCAAAAAAAAAGAAAGAAAAGAAAAGAAAACAACAACAAAACTGATATGACACTTTCCTAATTTTCTTTCAGGGGTCCTGAAAACCCATTTCAGATCCTCTCTACCACTGAACACATCTCCAGTCCACATGTTCTTCCTTTTCATTCTGAGGAAAGGACTCAGGTAGTTTACTTATACTGAACTGGAGCTCTTTCTGTACCTCAGTTAAGCTGGGAACTAACAGTCCTCCTGTCCCAGCCTCCCCAGGAAATTAAGGTTACAAGCTTGCACCACCAGACTCGGTTTCCTGATGAAAAATGATCCCAAACTAAGTTGTTTTCTACAACTTTCTTTAAAAGTTAAATTGCCTGTATTAGAAGTAGACTTCCTAGGTGAAGTTGACACAATAATGCTAAAGAAGACATGGAAGAGACTGGATTGGCAAACACAAGCTTGAAAACTTTATGAAAAAAATTTAATCTTAAGAGGAAGAATAGGCTGGGCAGTGGTGGCGCACACCTTTAATCCCAGCACTTGGGAGGCAGAGGCAGGCGGATTTCTGAGTTCGAGGCCAGCCTGGTCTACAGAGTGAGTGCCAGAACAGCCAGGGCTACACAGAAAACCCTGTCTTGAAAAACCAAAAAAAAAAAAAAAAAAAAAAAGGAAGAATAGAATGTCCTGTGCTGCCCCATATGGAAAGTATATTATAATAATATAATTAAAATCATAAATCATCCATCCTCACCCTAATAATCAACAGAAATCTATGATTCAATTCTTGAACTTTCTCATGAAATTTATATGTTCCTGTAAAAACAGAGGTTAGTGATTCTTCAGCTCCAACAGAAACACGAGGAGGTCACGCCACCTGGTGCTGTGGCTGGCAGTGTCCTGGGAGATCCCTGGTTCTTCTGACTGAGCTTTCCTGATGTTGCACTTGCTGGCAACTTAGTGCAAAGATGGCCTCTTCTCCTCTTATGGACCTTTATATGACTTTATATGACTATAAAGTCTTTATATGACTATCACTATATCCAACACTTTTCTCTCCATGGCTCTTAGCATTGCTTTCTATAGCCAACGGCGGTGGGGGTTGTGGGGTAGTTCCTAGATTTGTGCTTCACTTAAATTCACTTCTGCTGTGGCTGACACATTTGAATTGGAGCTAATTTGCAGCTCTGCATCCACTGATAGCTTCATTCAGTATCCACTCTAAGCTATAAGTAAAAGTAAAATGACATGTAAAATGAGATTATTTAAGCTACACTTAGGCTTCAGCACAGAGTAAACATGGCTATTCGTGATGTATTTCTTTTGACTTATCTACAACTACCGATCTAAACCCAGAACAAATTTCACCAAGGAAACTATCCATAGAGTATTCTCAGGGAAGGTCATGGCAAAAAAGTGCCAGTCATCTTAAAAGAGCTTGAAACATACAGGTAAGAGTTAGTCCTGCCAGCCACACCCATCTCAAAACTGAGTGCACCACATGAAACAGAAATTTGACAAACCCAATGAATGGCATTTAGTTTCCTGCCTGGATGATGTCAATGTGGGTGCTTTTCAACAGTAATTTTCTGTAGAAATACTACCACTATGTCACCATTTTGTCTTAAGAAAATGCTTATAGCCAAAAAGAAATTTGATTTGGAAATACCATTTTTGACACATTGCCATTTATAGCTTGCATTTTAGGTAAGGAAGTTCATTTTTTTTACACTGATTTAACATCAAAAGTTGAATGCACATTTTATAATTTTATATAAAGCAAAGAAATGTACTTTTTAATTTAATTACTTGTGCCTGAAATGCTAGTTGAGTATATTAGTACTGGGATGCTTTGTAGCCAAAGCATACCCTAATGAGCTATTGTTCTTCCAAAATTTCTCCCTTCTGCATTTTTCCTTCAAAGTGTTAATGGGGTTCAGGACTGACACAATATTATTCAACAAGCATTTTAGTATCTGAATGTTGCTTGTTAAAAGTTTTCTATACTGAGTTGACAATTCCAAATTAAGTATCATCTTGTGTTTTCCTTTTTCCATATCTTTCCAATGACACTGTCAAATGATGTGATGGCTTCGTGAGTGGATTTGCTGCCCCATTCATCAGCGTAATCAATGGGGAAGGAAGCCATATGGGTTCTTGTCCATTTCTATTGGATAGGACAGATGGCATTATTGATAAATGGAAACATTCCAAATATTTATTATGTGATGATATCACAGGGACTCTTGGCTTCTGAATTTTAATTTTTAATATTAACTTCCAAGAATTGGCAGATTAGGCAGCGTATTCAGTCGCCATGTATTCATTTAATCACGTTAGTTTGCGAGTTGCAGCCCTAATCACTTTTAGTTCGTGCTTTATTTTACAAGATGGGCACTCCCTTTCAAAGGCATCACATCTCCTTCTCTGATTTCCTGCCAAGCTATTCTTCTAGTCTTCAGGGTTTGGAAGCTAACGCAGTATTTGGAGTAGACAGCATGTTGAGGATAGTATCCCGAAAGAGAAAGAAGAGAAGCTTTCCTGACACCTCTCCCCATTATCACTTCCTGTGGGAGACAGAAGGGGGAGAGGGGAGTCGAACAGACTCTTGACATTTTCCTGTTGCTTCGCTTTCTACGCTCAGTAGACTTCCCAAAATTATGCTCCAATGTAATTGTGGACGTAAGGACATAATGATATGGTTCAGGTTCTAATTGCATTTCATTTTCCCCGATTTGAAATGAAGTCATCTGAGAAAGGGTCGCTGTTGGCGTAGGATTCTCGATGCAGTGCCCTCCCAAATGTTTGGCAATGTTCCAAAACTATGTTCACACTACGAGAAATCAGCAGCACCCATAGATGACTTAAATAAATATATTTATAGTGTTTAAATGCTTATCTAAAGAAGTATGATTTAATTGAAGCCCAACTCTTCTGGGATAAATTTAAAAATGCATCGCGTATCTTCATGTCTCCTGTAGAATCCCTGCAATTCTGAAAAAGGTCAATATCCTACTGCTCTTAAAACATCAAGAAGAAAATTTAATGTTATTTAAATCTTATCAAATTCCTAAGACATACTTTTAATACCTTTAGTTTATCCTCAAAATGTTGCGGTGGTATGAAATTCTCGAGATACAAGTTAACTGTTAAGTGAAATAAAATATTTGAATCCTCGTATTATCTTATTTTTAAGAATTTATGCCTCTTTGGGATGGGGAAGAGGTAAGTTATATCCAAAACTAGAAATGAAATAAAACAAAAACCTTAGAATGGACTGAAACACGAAATGAGACACACTCGGGAGAGCTGTGTATTCTCTGTAAATGTAACCTAATGAGTCCGCTTCAGGACCTGGAAATGGAATGACATCACAGAATTTAAACAAACAAACAAACAAACAAATCCCAAATCTTTTTAAACTTTTGACTATCAGATGCTAGCCATTGGTCAGGCCAGTTAACGCAAACATAAACGTTGACATCCTAAAGCAAAGCATAAGCCCATAGTTCTAGAACCACTCTTGCCTGTCAGTGGCAGAGCCTTCAAGTACAAGAGAGATTGGTGTTTGCCAAATATGCAGTCGGAGGGGAGAAAAATCAAACAACTATGTTTTGGAGCTTTGAAGACTGCCAAACAATGAAAGAGAAAATAAATAAAAACTCAGTGTGCAAAATTGATATAACTTGTCAAAGAAATGTTTATTAAAACCAGGCTTCCATTTGAAAAACATAGTTTTAGATTTCCAGGCAAAAGACAGCTTCAGAATATGGCGATGAATGCAAAGGTAGAATTTTAAAGATATAGTGTGAAGGCTGACAGAAAAAAAAAGTAAGCTGTCACATTATCAAAAAGCTATTCCCTTGATCTCAGGGTCGTTGATCTCTTACTGATTAATTAATATAATCAATTACATTTCAAACAGAAAGCTAAGACTTTTGAAAAAAGTCAACATGGGTCATGGGGAATTCACTCATAAATGCGAAAGGTGAAACACACAGGTTTCTGTTTATTTCTTCAGCTTTCTCAAGTTTATGACATTTATTTGATAGCTATATATTGTTTTGAATGCGCAATGACTTGAGTTATTAAAGTACTTATGATTCACAGTAAGAACAAGCATTGCATTCGAATGAGAGAACAACACAGCCTTCTAGTTCCAAGCAGTAGATTTCATTTCCCCAGGGTCAGGATTAAATTGAGATTTTGTATTCATCTGAGGTAATTGTAATGAGAATATTTAACATGGGTCAAATGGAGAATAGTGGCACCCTGGAAAGGCTTAGAAATGATTTGCCTTTTTATACGTTGTTCCACAGTGGGATTTAAAAAGATCAACTTGCCTGGTTTATGGATGCTATATTATTGTTCTATTTGTAAACCTAATGAAATCTTTGGCAGAAAAGAACACAAAGAGAATAAATGAGTTTTAGAAAATAAGAAGACATCTGAATCAAATAATTATACATTTGAAATGCATAAGATGATCTTAACAGACTTTACCTAAAGAAAATCAGAGATAGGTATATTTAAAAAATAAAAATAAAAAACACCCAAACCAGAAACTTAATGCTTTCTTTTTATCACCATAGTGGAAAGAGGAAAGATTGTATATATTTTTTCATTAGACATGGGAAATAGTTGCTTAGCAGAGCCGTGTCCAGACAAGAGGGTTTTCCAGACGCCCTTTTCCCCTGAAGCAGTCTGTTTTATTTGAGAACTGTAAGTGATTTTTCCATTTTTCACTGAAGTTCAGGACACTGACTCTGTTAGAGCTAAGAGGAGGTAAATCATTTTGTTGTGCTGGCTGTTTGTGACTCTTTCTGTCTCTTTCTTGTGTTAAAAATTTGATGATTATGATGATGACGATGATGATGATGATGATGATGATGAAGATAGGAAATCTATAATGCCCTATGTATGAATTCTGGGTTTTTGCTGAGTGACCAGAAACTCAAAACTCAATTAAAATTGTGTCAGATTGAATACATCACCTATCTAAGAGATTCTGCTTTTAAAAAATTGCCAATAAAACTCTTTGGGTTCTAAATGATATTCAGAGGGTATTTTATAGCTAAAACATACCCAGTGATTGCTTCAGGCTAGGTTACATTGCCTCAGTAGACTATAAGTTGGCTCAATGTAACAGGCTAAAATAATACATTTTCTAATAGGTTTCTGCCCTAAGTGGAAATATATTTATGTTGAACATATTCTAGCATGAAAGGTTGGTTAGAATGGTCCTATAAATTCAGCAAGTGCTTTAAGAGAAATGGAAGAGTTCTTTACCCTGAGAATTATGAAGGAAAGAGATACTTTTTGTTGAGTAAATTCCCAGTAGCTACATGGGACATTTGTTGGATCGCTTATTCCTTGATGTTCCCAACCATGTGGGCAAATGCCTTAGCCACTATTCCTTGTTTTTAACAGTGAAGGCTTTCTCCTGTGCCTCAAACAGCCACTACATGTGAATAGCCGAAGTAGCATCAGAAACAAAGCAAGAGTACATAGCAAGTGCTTAAGGTTTTCAAGAACTCTGCACCAATTCAGTAAGGTATTGAATTTCATAAAACGTACATTATCAACAAGAGCAACTTCTCATCTTATGATACAGTGAAAGTCATGTGATACTAGCCAGGTCAAGTGTACCTTAACATTTATAGGGTTTACCCTCTCAGAAAAAGATGGTAAAATGAAATCACAAAAATTGGCTCATATCATAGAATTCTGAAATTGTTTCTATCTTGTTCATTAAATAAATGTACATTTGTGATGAGTACCTTCAGATATGAAAGAAAATTGAAAACAATAACAACAAAACACGCACTTCAGCTAAAGAAAAATAAACATGGCAGGATACAACATATATATTTTAAATTTTACATTCCTAAACAACATCTTGATTTGGGGATAAGAAAATAAATTTGTAGTAAGAGTACCAATTTTAAAATCACTGTTAATATGCCAAGTGTGAATTGTATAAAAACTTTATCTAGCAGGATTTCTTAAACTGTTCTAAGTGGTATATAAAAAGATAAATACTTGTCAGGAACAACTCTTCTGAAGGAAAAATTATGAGATGGAAGTTAACATATAACTTTAACAATTAGGCATAATTTTAGCACATCAGTCAAAATTCTAGTGTGATTATTTTAGGATCGTAAAGTTCTCTTCAAAAATGGCAATGTTCAGGACCATTGAATGTAGCTTACTTAGTATGTATAAAACTTTAAGCTGACCACTAAGACTACTAAAAACAAACAAAAAAGTAAGTTAATAAATGCTACAATGATTCAGAATTGTAAAACATGGTTTTTAAATACTGAAAAAAGGAATATGACATATTCAACATGGAATATATTCTACAATCAAATATGTAAAAATTTCTCACAAACAATTGCAACCAATTCTATACATATACCCTAACACAAATGAAAAGCAAGATTCTGGCATAAAATCTCATCTCATGAAGTTGATAGGGGATCTTAAGGAGGACACAAATAACTCCCTTAAAGAAATACAGGAGAATACAGGTAAATAGGTAGAAACCTCTAAAGAGGAAATACATAAATCCCTTAAAGAAACAGTAAAACAAATCAAATTGGTGAAGGAATTGAACAAAAACATCCAGGATTTTAAAAGAGAAATAGAAACAATAAAGAAATCACAAAGTGGGGCAACCTTGGAGATGGAAAACCTAGGAAAGAGATCAGTAGTTACAGCTGCAAGCATCACCAACAGAATACAAGAGATAGAAGAGAGAATCTAAGACATGGAAGATACCACAAAAGATATTGACACAAGAGTTAAAGAAAATACAAAGTGCAAAATCTTCTAACTATAAAACATCCAGGAAATTTAAGACACAATGAATAGACCAAATATAAGAATAATGGGGGAGTTGGTGATTTAGCTCAGTGGTAGAGTGCTTCCCTAGCAAGTGCAAGGCCCTGGGTTCCATCCTCAGCTCTGAAAGAAAAAAAATAGGAATAGAAGATAGTGAAGATTCCCAGTTCAAAGATCCAAAAAGCATTTACAACAAAATAGCAAAAGAAAACCTCCCTAACAAAAGAAAAAGATGGCCACAAACATACAATAAGTCTACATCATACCAAATAGATTGGACAGGAAAAGAAATTCCTCTGTCACATAATAATCAAAACACTAAATGCACAAAACAAAGAAAGAATATTAAAAGGCTAAGTAACATATAAAGGCAGACCTATAAGAATTATACCAGACTTCTCAACTTAGACTCTAAAAGCCAGAATATATTGGACAGATGACATTCAGGCCCTAAGAGAACACAAATGCCAGCCCAGGATACTATACACAGTAGAATTATCAATCATCATATATGGAGAAACCAAGATATTGCATGACAAAGCCAAATTTAAAAAATAGCCTTCCACTAATTCAGTTCTACAGAGGATAACAGAAGGAAAGCTCCAACACAAGGAGAGAAACTACACCCAAGGAAAACAAACAAACCCAACATTACAACAAACCCAAAAGAAGAGAACCACACAAACATAATTCAACGTCTAACAACAAAAATAACAGAAAGCAACTATCATTGCTTTTTAACATCTCTCAACATCAATGGACTCGATTCCCCAATAAAAAGACATAGAACAAACTGGATACATAAATAGGACCCAGCATTTTGCTGCATGCAGGAAACACACTTCAGTGACAAAGACAAACACTACCTCAGACTAGAAAGCTGAAAAATTATCTTCAAGCAAATAGTTTCAAGAAATAAGCTTGAGTAGCCATTCTTATATCCAATAAAATATACTTTCAACCAAAAGTTATCAAAAAAGATGGGGAAGAACATTTCATCCTCATCATAGGAAAAATCCACCAAGAGGAACTCTCAATTCTGAACATCTATGTCTAAGATGCAAGTGCACCACATTTGTAAATGAAATGTTACTGAAGCTCAAAACACACATTGAACCTCACACAGTAATAATGGGAGACTTGAACACCCCACTCTCACCAATGGACAGATCATGGAAACAGAAATTAAACAGAGACAAAGTGAAACTAAAAGAAGTTATGAACCAAATGGATTTAACAGGTAACTACAGAACATTTCACCTGAAAATAAAAGAAATACAGCTTTTTCTCAGCACCTCATGGCACCTTCTCTAAAACTGATGATATAATGGGATACAAAACAAGCCTGAATAGATACGAGAAGAGTGAAATAATCCCATCAATTCTATCAGACCACCACAGAAAAAGGCTGGTTGTCAATAACATCAAAAACAACAGAAAGCTCACAGACTTATGGAAAGTGAATAACTCTCTACTAAGTGACAACTTGGTCAAGGAGAAATAAAGAAAAAAATTAAAGACTTTCTAGAGTTTAATGAAAATGAAGACACATATACACAAGCTCATGAGACTCAATGAATGCAGTGCTAAGAGGAAAATGTATAGCACTGAGTACCTTCATAAAGAAATTGGAAAGATACTACACTAGCAACTTGACAGCACACCTGAAAGCTCTAGAACAAAAAGAAGCAAACACATACAAGAGGAGTAGATGGCAGGAAATAATCAAACTCAGGCCTGAAATCAACCACTTAAAAACAAAGAGAACATAAAGAATCAACGAAACTAAGAGCTGGCTCTTTGAGAAAATCAACGAGGTAGGGAAACCCAAAGACAAACTAACTAAAGGACGCAACAACTGTATACAAATGAACAAAATCAAAAATAAAAAGGGAGACATAACAACAGAAACTGAGGAAATTTTTTTAAAAAGTCATCAATCCTACTACAGAAGTCTATAATCAACAACACTGGATAATCTAGATGAAGTGGATGTTTTTCTAGAAAGATACCAGGTAGGAAAGTTAAATCAGGACCAGACAAACTATCTAAACAGTCCCATAACCCCTAAGGAAATAGAAGCAGTCATTAAAAGTCTCCCAGCCAAAAAAAACCAAAAACCAAAAAACAAAAAAAAACAAAAAAACAAAACAAACAACAACAACAAAAACCCCAAAAAAACCAAAAACAAAACCCAGGACCAGATGGTTTTAGTGCAGAATTTTCTCAGACCTTCAAAGAAGACCTAATAACAATACTTCTCAAACAATTCCACAAAACAGAAACAAAAGGAATACTACCTAATTCATTCCATAAAGCCACAGTTATGCTGTTACCTAAACCACACAAAGACCCAACAAAAAAAAAAGAGAACTTCAGACCAATTTCGTTTCTGAATATTAATGTAAAAATATTTGATAAAATTCTAGCAAACTGAATCCAAGAACATATAAAAACCATAGTCCACCATGATCTAGTAGGCTTCATCCCAGGGACGCAGGGATGATTCATTATATGAAAATCCATCAATGTAATCCACTATATAAACAAACTCAAAGGAAAAAAATCACATGATAATCTCATTAGATGCTGAAAGAGCCTTTAACAAAATACAACACACTTTATGTTAAAAGTCTTGGAAAGATAAAGAATTCAAGCCACATACCTAAACATAATAAAAGCAATATACAACAAACCAACAGTGAACAAATTAAATGGAGAGAAACTTGAATCAATACCACTAAAATCAAGTGCAAGACAAGACTACCTACTCTCTCTCTCTATTCAATATAGTACTCAAAGTTCTAGCTAGAGCAATTAGGGGAAAAATGTCAAAAGGCTACAAATTGGAAAGGAAGAAGTTAAGGGATTATTATTATTTGCAGATGATATAATAGTGACCCCACAAATTTTACCAGAGAATTCCTACACCTGATAACTTTAGCAAAGTGCCTGAATATAAAATTAACTCATACAAATCAGTAGCCTCGCTCTACACAAAGGATAAATGGGCTTAGAAAAGAAATTAAGGAAACAACACCCATCACAATAGTCACAAATAATATAAAATATTTTGGTATAACGCTAACCAAGCAAGTGAAAGATTTGTATAATAAGGACTTCAAGTCTTTGAAGAAAGAAATCGAAGACCTCAGAAGATGAAAAGATCTCCCATGCTCATGTATCAGTAGGATTAACAGAGTAAAAATAGCCATCTTATCAAAAGCAATCTACAGATTCAATGCAATCTCTATCAAATTCCAACTCAATTCTTCACAGAGCTAGAGAAAGCAATTCTCAACTTCATCTGGAATAACAAAAACAAAAATAATTCTAAACAATAAAAGAACTTCTGGGAGAATCACCATCCCTGACCTTAAGCTGTAGAACAGAGCACTAGTTATAAAAAAACTGCATGGTACTGGTACAGAGACAGGCATTTTAAACAAATGGGGCTAGTCTACATGGCAGTCTGCATGTAGCAGAATGCAAACTATTCCATTTTATCTCCTTGTACAAAGCTCAAGTCCAAGTGGACCTCCACATAAAACCAGATACGATGAATCTAATAAAAGAGAAAATGGAAAAGAGCCTGGAACACATGGGCACAGGGGAAATCTTTCTGAACTGAACTCAAACTTAAAGCTTTTGTTGAACTTAAAGCTCAGGCTTTAAGATCAACAATTGGCAAATGGGATCTCATGAAACGGAACAGCTTCTGTAAGGCAAAGGACACTGTCAATTGGACAAAATGGCAACATACATGATGGGAAAGATCTTTACCAATCCTACATCTGATAGAGGGCTAATGTCCAATATATACAAAGAACTCGAGAAGTTAGTCTCAAGAAAACCAAATAATCCAATGAAAAATGGGGTGCAGAACTAAACAAAGAATTCTCAACTGAGAAACCTTGAAACATCCTTGGTTATTAGGAAAATACAAATAAAAATGACCCTGAGATTCCACCTTACATCAATCAGAATGGCTAAGATCAAAAAGTCAGTCAACAGCAGGTGCTGGTGAGGATGTGGAGAAAGAGGAACACTTCTCCATTGATTGTGAGATTGCAAGCTGGTACAACCACCTTAGAAATCAATCTGGTAGTTCCTCAGAAAATTGGAAATAGTTCTACCTGAAGACCCAGATATACCACTGTTGGGCATACACCCAAATGATACTCCAACATATAACAAGGACATGTGCTCCACTATGTTCATTGCAGATATATATATATATATATATATATATATATATATATATATATATATATACATATGGCTTTATTTATAATAGCCAGAAACTGGAAACAACCCAGATTTCCCTCAATGGAAGAATGAATACAGAAAATGTAGTACATTTACACAATGGAATACTGCTCAGATAATAAAAAGGACAACTTCGTGAATTTTGTAGGCAAATGGATAGAAATATAAAATATCATCCTGAGTGAGGTAACTCAGACCCCAAAGGACATACATGATATGTACTCACTAATAAGTGAATATTAGTCCAAAAGCTCAGAATACCCATGATACAACTCACAGACTATACAAAGTTTAACAAGAAGAAACGCCAAAGTGTGGATACTTCAATCCCACTTAGAAGAGAGAACAAAATAATCACAGGAGGCAAAGGGAGGGAGGTATCTGAGTGCAAGAGGGAAGGGGGAGGGAAAAAAGAGGGGGCAGGACCAGGTATAGGAAGAGACAGGAGAGAAGTCCAGACATCCAGGAGCATGAATAGAAATAAGTAGCAGTGGGGAGTGGGTAACAGGGGGGAAAGGAAACCACTAGAAAGTCCCAGATGTCAGGGATGCAAGAGATTCCCAGGACCCAGTGAAGATGACTTTAGCCAAAATACCCAAGAGCAGGAAGAAAGAACCTGAAGAGATCACCTCCAGTAGATAGATATAGCCCCCAGTGGAGGGATGGAGCCATGCACTCATCTCAAAAGTTTTAACCCACAATTGTTCCTGTCTAAAGGAAACACAGGGATAAAAAAAATGGAGTAGACACTGAAGAAAAGACCATCCAGAGACCGCTCCGTCCTGGGATCCATCTCTTCTGCAGCAACCAAACTCCTACACTATTGCTGATGCCAAGAAGTGCTTACAGACAGGAGCCTGGTATGGCTGTCCTCTGAGAGGCTCTGCCAGCACCTGACAAAGACAGATGCAGATACTAACAGCCAACCATTGGTCTGAGACTGGGGACCCCAGTGGAAGAGTTAGGGGAATGACTGAAGGAGCTGAAGAAGATTGCAACCCCATAGGAAGAATATCAATAGCAAGTAAACTGGACCCCACAGAGCTCCCAGGGACTAAACCACCAGCCAAAAAATATACATGGGTGGGTCTATGGTTCCTGTTACATATGTAGCAGAGAACTGCTGTAACTGGCATCAATTGGAGGGGAGGTGCTTGGTCCTGTGGATGCATGTAGCCCAGAGAAAGCAGGTGCTGGAAGGGGTGAGCTGGGAGTGAGTGGGTGGGTTGTGAGGCACCCTCTTACAGACAAAGGGGAGGGGGTCGTGGGTGGGGGTGTTGCAGAGGGGAGATTGGGAAGGGGAACAACATTTGAAATTTAGATAAATAAAATACTTAATAAAAAAAGAAAACAGAATAGGCTAAATACTATCTATTCCTAACAGTCTTCAATTATTTCATTTATTTATTCAACCAAGTGCCATTCATTGAATTCCAATTAATTTTGTAGAGTTATGCAAGGTATTTAACTAGGATAGAGAAATGATTAAGAGATCCTTGCCTCCATGATACAGAACACATTGCTTTCTTCTTGAATTGGAGGAAAATTGTTATTCTACAACTGAGATATTAATCTTACTATATATGATATACTTCATATACTCAGTTGAATCACCTAGGCAGAAAGCTTTAAAAGAAAAGCATTCAAAAATGCTGATACATCATTTAGTTAGGAAGGCGACAAAGCATATTTAAAATTATTTCTGTACTTAAGAATATTCTAGCAGCCTAGAGAAATGGAAGTGTGTAAGAACGCTTTCTGAACAAGAATGAAGACCTGAGTTTGGATTCTAAGATCACGTAAAATGTTGGGCTCGGTAACTTGTGCACCTGTAACCCCAGCATTGTGGGCTGAAAGACTGGAGGATCACTGGGGGTTGGGGTGCTGGTATCAGCCTCACTCCAGGTTCTGTGAGAGACTCTAACTTAAAGAAATAAGGCAGAAAATGAAAGAAATGAACAGCTTTATCTGGGCTTTATGCATCCACACAGGCAAAGAAAGTTACACATGCCATAGACACACACACACAGGCATACACACACAAGTACGCATGCATACAGTCAAGCGCACACGCACACATGTGAATATAGCACCCACCCAGTCACATACACACAAACATAGTCAGTTATACATACATGACTTAATTAGAATGTTACTTTTGTATTTCAGAGTCACATCCAGGTGGAACTGTTCTACTGTGAGGTATCACCTACATTCATGTTCAAAGTATCCTGCTGTTGTTGCCAATTAGACAAAGGCTAGAATTATTTAGGAAGAGGACCCTCAATTGAGAAGAAGCCCCCATCAGATTGCCTGTAGACAGGTCTCTACGGTACTTTCTTGACTGATTGATGTTGGAGAGCCTGGCCTTTTGAAGGAGGTGCCACCACTGGGCAAGTGATTGCAAAGGAAAGCAAGCTGAGCAAACCATGAAGAGCAAGTCTGTAAACAGCATTCTTTCAAGGCCTCTGCTTCAGCTCCTGCATTGAATTTCTGAACTGAATTCTCTGGACAATGAACAATTAACTGTAAAGTAAAAAAGAAAAAAAATCTTCCTCCCCTGGGTTGCTTTAGCTCATAGTGCTGCTCACGACATCAGTTGAAACCTATCTGGGACACAATATGCAGCTTTTCATCAGGGCAGCTTCCTTCAGTGATGCTCATTCAGATAAAGATTCCTGAGCCTATACTACACCTTTGTTTCTTTTAGAAAAAGCTTCAAACAATTCATATTTGTCCATGCAGTGAAGTTGGTTTTCAGAGAGAATAACTACATAGTCCTCTGAGGTAAATGGTACTATCATGCTCTTGATGCAGAGGGTAGAATAAATGACTGCTTTCATATGCAAGTTTCTTGGTTTACTTACAACTTTCTGCTAAGACTCTGGAGCAAAGGATTTCAGCAATTACGTTTGTTGTGTGTGTGTGTACATTTTTCAGAAAGCATATGTTAGTGGGGCTATTAAGCAATTAGTTTCATGCATATAGATAGTTCATTTTGCACCAAACCATATGATGTGATTGGAATTTATAGAAAACCATCTTTCTTGCCAGAAATGAAGTGAGTTAATTCTCTAGTTTGGATAAATGTGGCTCCATGGCTGCAATCTGTAGCCTTAAAAATTAGGAGCCTGGTATTCATGTTCTATAGCTTAGAAAAGTGCATAACGTAGAAACTTCTGTGTTATGAAATTGGATACGCAGTACCTGGTTCATATTGCATGATCACTAAATGTGTGTTAGCTTGCAATAA
The DNA here is from genome assembly GCF_011762505.2 of Arvicanthis niloticus. Lineage (NCBI taxonomy): Eukaryota > Metazoa > Chordata > Mammalia > Rodentia > Muridae > Arvicanthis > Arvicanthis niloticus. Next base: position 85,857,595 of record NC_047659.1, on the reverse strand, counting down.
AACGATGCCAACCAAGATCATAAGTATATCACACATATATGAGGCCTCTGCTCCTGTCAGCTTTGCATAGAAGAATTTTTAGTAGTCTATGCAAAAGGAAAGTACGGTCCGAGATAGAGTTGGCAATGTTCATTGGATAAAATCAAGCTGGCTGCTCAGGAGAAGCCCAGCTATTTCTGGAAACTTAATCAGTGTTCTTGAATGGAGGTGGTGAGGAGACTGAAATGAAAGAGAAACCGGAAGCCACCTCATGTCCACATTTTTTTCCTACATCAGAGTAGCATGTGGCTATCTCTCCCAGGAAGGCCCATGAGTAGTTCAGAAAAACAACTCTATGAGAGTGAGATCCCTCCTATAACTGCAGAATGGCGTTTCTTAATCGAAACATCGGAAAAGTATCCTAAAATAGCTAAAAATCCAGAAGCACTATTTCCAGCTCTTCGGGTATGATTACCAATCATTGGCTTCTTCTTAAGCTTTGGTCTTAAGCTTTATGAAGGGACTGACAATCATGGCTCATTCTTGTAGTATTCAAACCTGCAGCCATAACCGTCCATCAGGTTTAGCATCTTTCCTTTTGGGGGAGAGAGGGTAGGCTGACAGTCCATGTAATGTCCACTACAAGATGTAAATCTACATCATTGACCTTTTGAAAATAATAAACAAAACCAATAGATCAAAATGACAAGATTAACAGGTTTTAGCTTAACCCCACATGAAAATAGATGTTGGTATTATTTATGAATGCTCTCCCTCATCGCTGCTGCTGTTTTTTCCCTGGATGGTCAGTTATGTATGGTCAGATTTTAGGTCCAATGTTTAAATGATGTATTGCTACGCTAGATAGAAAGATCCTCCCACATCAGAGTCTGTGGCTGCATTCAGTTGCATTTAAGATGGCAGAAGTACTATCCAATCATCCCCTGGATTTTAGACATCCTCTGACTACAGGAATCAGAAAAGGGTCTTGGTTTGGGCTTTAAAAATGAAAAGTCAACCTGCTCTACTAGTGAGACTCTGGATTTGTGATATATTTAGGATGGTGTGGCATGGGCATCCAAATTTGAATACAGAAACAATGGAGAAGTCATTCAGAAATTCCAAAGAGATATTTTATTTAAAGAGATAGGCATCTGTTTGAATCTGGTGACACATTCAATTAAACCCCAATTTGCTTTAATGTTGCTTCTGGGAACTACTTTGTTATTAGCCAGACTGAACTCAAAGGCACTAGGTGGATACTGGGAGGAAGGGTCAACTTTCTTCAGGGAGGCTCCCCATGTTCCAGCAGATGGCCTAACAGCCCTGCGTACTTTGGTACCACTGAGTTTCAAAAAGAGCACATGAAGGTGGGAAGGAAAAACAGGAAGGTATACAGGAAGAACTGAAGGGAGCAAGTAGTGGGTAGATTTGATCAAGACACCTTATATTCACATTTGACACCCTCCATGTTTGAAAAATTATAACATTGGATCTTTTTTCCTTTTATTGTTTCATTAGTTCTTCAAAGTTTTATACAATGTCTTTTGATCAAAAATTCTAATTAGATTTTTAAAAACATTTTTAATAGTTTGTGTAAAACACACACACACACACACACACACACACACACACCAAGGAGCATAAATGTCCTTAGGGAAGGCAGAGAGCAGAGACATTGGATCCTCCTGTAGCTGGACTTATAGGTGGTTGCGAGCCACCATCCAATGAGAGTACTGAAACCTAAATCCTGATCCAGTGGAAGAACAGTGAGTGCTATCTCTCTAGCCCTCTGCCCAAAACATGTTTAAACATACTATAAATATAAACACCTCTGTGTCAGAGCTCTTTATCTTAAGAAACTTAATTGGTAATGTGAGAAAAATAGAAAAGGGCATAAAGACTTTGGCAAATTTCTTTTTAGTATATGTATTTAGTATAACCAAGTACATTAGAAGTAAGCCATTGTTGGATTTCAGAATCAGAGTCTACATTGTAGTTCAGCTACTCCTTTTGGACAGTTTTTGCTAATAATGACAGCCTCTTGTCATTATTCTATCGCTGCTGCTCCTCCCACCTTCTCCCATAGCACCAGGAAGTGGGCAGAAGACAGATTTTCAGCCAAGAGTTTCAACAAAGAAAGACTTCTATTGCTTTTTGTTGCTCTCTCTATAGGAAAAGGGAGAGATTTTCTGTCAATCTTAGGGTCCCCTGTACCTATATATTAGTTTTTTATTAAGATTACACTCTCTATCAATGATTCTCTTATCACTGAAATAAATGATTAATAATGATTCAAATATGCCAAACTGCCAACACTTAAGGTATTTTTTTAAAATATAAGTTGATTAGGCATGTCAAGGTCTGTCACTTGTGATCATTTTTTATTCTGTGATCTATTTAACAAGGTGAAATAGTCTAGTGAGTATTTTGAGAAGCATTTTTACTCCTTTGCCTTAAATAGCATGCTTGCCCTTCGACACCAGGTTGTCTTTTACCACTGTGTCTCACTTTATGACTGAATAACCTATTCTACTAACTGGGAAATACTTTTTAAATCAAAATTTATAATTCTTTCCTGGCCTCACCATCCGAAGTCCTGTTGCTGTTGTCTGCTGCAGCACCCCATCTGCGAGATGCCAATCAGCCGACACTTGGAGGGGCGGTCTTCTACCTTCCCCGATTTCCTAAATTACTAAATTACCATGGAAGCTGAAGTTCCTGCAGGACAAGTCCAGCTGCCCCAAGGACATTCCCTTGGAGCCACAAAATGCCCAGAGCCCAGACTATGATAGGCTGACTGACCTGCTGGTGTTAGTCAATCAGTCAAAGTCTAGAAAAGTAGGCATTAACCCTTAAGTGACTGTTCTATGAAAACTGTGAGTCAGTAAACAACATGGCCTGAGCATTTTTACCTACTGGTAGGATACTTTTAAGTATCCTTATCTTAAGCAATCTATGAAGGACTACCTGTAAGTCCCAGTTTACTTTCAGATCTGCTTAAAAGCCATTTTAAGAATCTGAATCCATGCATCCCAGGCAGTTATATGGACACAAAAGGCATCTTAGCCTGTTCCTTAACGCTCCCTTGCCTCTATTCTTGAATTTGAACTTGATTGGATGAGTATTCCCCCTCTTGTGTAAGATGATTGTATCAATAGTGGTTCCAGATAGCAGTGAGATTAATTAAAACGAGGCAGAAAAGGGAGAAGCCCGAATTCAATGCTCAGAGCCCAGTGAGTGCTGCAGTTAGCTGATTTCAACAGAATTTGAAACAAATTGGATTTTGTGATCCTGTAGGCAATTATGTAGCCAAATGGTCATATTTGATTCTTTTAAAAAAAATGAACACTGTTACTATATCTGAAAGAACTCATAACCAAGATAATTTGCTGTTAAATATGGTAAGTTTTGTTATGATTTTTTTCTTTTCCATTATACACAACAGGAATATTGTGTGCTCTGATGAGTTGAAGGAACCTAGATTTCCAGGGAGCCAATGTCATCCAGTGGCTTCTGGGCTTTTATTTTTAATGAGGAAGGGGTATTCTCTCTCTTTCTTTGGAAAAAAAGGAGATCCTCTATCAAGCTTCGGGTTTCTCTGTGCTCATACATTATCTTTTCCTTTGACTCCGGCTCAAAACTGGGGAATCGAGTGCATCTTAAAAAGAACCAATGTCAGGAAGCCGCGGGCTCTTTGTTTCTGGGCAACATGAATAAGAAGACACTCATAAAAATATGAAACTTTGGGGGGAAATAGAAGTGAATCCTAGAGGGCAGCATTAAAAAGAATACAGAAAGGCACTGTTAAGAAGTAAATGAGTGCTCTTAACAAGGTTTTCTTGTGCTTCCTTTGATTGGCATCAGAGTCTTCCTTCCAACCTTGTCATATTAGATGCTCTGAGCAAAAGTCAATTATAATAGACTCCCGACGAAGACTCCACATCAAAACAGGGGCGTGAAGGGAGCACTGTGGCAAGGCATTTTCTGAAAGCTTCCACAAACCACTTCCATTTGTTTCCTTCTCCCCTTGGGTAGCTCATCGGGTTCACAGTGTGCTTTCCTGTGATCTCTCAGCCCCTTTTGAAAGTCCCAGACAAGTGGGTGGGACAGCCAGTCCATCTGTTGGTTGAGTGTTGACTAATTGGTTAACTTTTCCTGATATCTTCTTCACCATTCATGGGGGGGGGTGGGTGGATAAATTCTGTGGGTACATTTAAGTCCTTGGCTAACTCTGTAGGTGTCATTTCAAAAATCAGACTGTTAGTAGTTTAACCTTGACATTTCTTTGTCTATTAAATACAGAACAAAAGTGATGAACAGCATCTTGTGGAATACTTTTTCTTCTTATGTTTTTCCTCCTACAATGAATTTCTTTCTGGGAAACAAGAATTGCCATGACCATTTTGATTAATATGTGAAAGAAAAAAATAAAATACTAGAAAGTACAGGGAGCATGTTGAGACCAAGAAAACACATGTAACATGAAAGCAGACAGGGGAAGGATACTGAAGCTAGAAGGGTCCAGTACAAACAGGGCTGACAGATGAGGAAGAACAGTGGTAAGGAACAACAGAAAATATGTATGAAAGTGCCAGAAGGAAACATCCATTTGTACTCAAACTTGGGAAACCAAAAAGCATAAAGCTGAATTCGTTTATAAGAACCTATTAAATGGCTATGCAGAAGGTAAATGTATCAAAAATATTGTCAATTCAACATTGATTTGCGTGACCGTTGATATAATTGTCTTTATTTAGTGAAGAACTAGCCCCTATTTTTTCTCATGAATTTGACATAACTTAGAAAATCCCACTAAAGTGATAAGGTGATAATCCATTTTATTTTAGCTATGTCATATTAGATGCTCAAGAAAAGACAATTCTAATAGATTATGTAGCCCAGGCTGGCCTCAGACTTTTGGTACTTACTCTTCTTGTCTCAGCCATCTGAGTGCTAGGGTTACAAGTGTACAGTATCATATCTTGCTGAATAGCTTATTTTTATTTTATTTTATTTTATTTTATTTTATTTTATTATTTAGAGTGTGCATGTGTGTTGATACCTCTGTCAGCAAGTGAATGGAGGCCAAAGACTAACTGGACGTAGTCAGTTCTCTCCTCCCATGTGGAACCTGGGGTTTGAACTCCAATCATCAGGCTTTCAGGCAAACATCTTTAGTCACTGAATCATAGTGTGAACAATCCAAAGTCTTAAAAGCAAACAATACAGTGGGCTATTGCTGTGGATTGTTCTATGTTAGACAATTTATCTCCCAGAAGCAACTGGATGTGAGAAAGATGAGGGGAAATGGAAGCATAAAGATACATTTGTGGGTCCAACACCAGGATGGAAATACCAAACATCAGCACACACTGAAGATAGTGAGAATGGTAAAAGAAGGAATTTAAATGCAATTTTTGATAAAAGAATTTAAACCAGAAGGCAACCCTTTCATTGCCTGGAAAATATACCATAAAGTGAACCATAGTTCTGGAGTACAACTTAAAGAAAATGTATTAAACGTGTTTTTCAGGGTTTGTATATTCCACCATATTTTCTAGGATGATAGAAATGAGTCTGGACAGTTTACCCCCCTAGTTTAAGTGATTTCACTGCTGTTGAAAGGTGGCAGATTCTTCTGAGATGTGTTCCTACTGAGATTCCTGGTAGATAACCAGCTGCAGAAACAAAGATGGGCAGAGTTGTTAACGGGTAAGCCAAACAGAAGCTTCCTGGGGTCTGTTTCCCTTTTATAAAAAACATGAGTGGATAGCATGGATAATGCTTATGCTTTTGTCCAGTCCTGACTTTGTACGGTCCTGTGGTTCCTTACTACTTTGTGTGTTCAAATTTTCATGTGAAAATTATCATGGATTTGGTAGCAGCAATGACCTGAAATTTTCACTCCAGTGTTCAGCCAGCTCTACCTTCTAGGTAGGATTCAGCCAGGAGTATATATTATTGCTTTGCTTCTTCTTTTTCTTTTCCTTTTTTTCTTTTCTGAAGAACAGCTCTTTGTCTTACGTCTACAGGCTGCAGTGCCTCTCACCTGAAGCCATCATCCACAGTTAATTCCAGACTGATCTAGGCTATGCCTCAGCAAAAAGTTAAAGCATTTCTTTGCTTTCCTGTTTGGAAATATCACCCTCAGAACACTGTCCTCCACTTCTGTCAGTACTCTGCTGTTGTCTCTGTCCTGGATCTGGTCAGTCAGTAGAACTGAATTTTGATGAGTATTTCTTCACCCCAGGTGGCCGGGATGCTTTCAAGGACTTTGCAGGTATTCATCTCTTCCTGTCATTTCTTGATTTTCAATTAAGAAGACAGTGCTCAGGTAGAATTACTCACAAAGGCAGACATAATGTCAGAAGTTTTATGTACCTGTAGAATACCAGAGAACATACTTTTCATGCCCTTTGTTATGCAGTGGTTTCCTGCCCCGTTGAAGCTATGCTTCCTGTCAGTTTACCTACAGACATTTCTTCATTTTAACTCAATTTTTAGTTATACTGAAAGGCAGGAGTCTCTGGAAGCTTTGTATTCCCTATTTCCAGTAGAAAACCATTGGGTAAATCCCAATAGACACAGGATCTTTACAGGAAACAGAAAAGAGAACAATTGTGTTCAGAAATGTGTCTGCAAAGCACAATTCTAGCATCTTAGCATGGTCTTCCACCCTGCATGTAGTCAAGGTATATCAGGTTCAGGTTACTGTTACTATGGCTCCCACTGGTACCTGCCAGCTACTGCATCTGAAGACTTGACACTATTTCCCAAAGACATGATCTAACTGTTATGTCCTGGGCCCCAATTACATCTTAGTGTCCACACGATACTTGTTTTGCAGATACTGTAAAACCATTTTCTTTCATTTTACACTGGACTGTGCACCAAGCAATTCAGAGCAGTCAAATGAACTTAGTATACTATATACCTATGTACTAATAGGTGAGCATTTTGTAGCTCAATTTCTTACTGTAATGATACTTTTGAATTTTAATGAAACAGTTTGGCCTCTACTTGAAGTTTACCTCAACATTTATTTCTACTTTAAGATTTAAGGCTGATCCTATTAGTTTTCTGAGGAGAAATTTGAATTTTGTTAAAAACCTAGAACACTCAGAACATACCTCCAAGCCCATAATTGTACATTTTCTTTTCTCTTTCCCTCAACCTTTAGACTAGTTCATCTGGAGTGTTGTAAAATGCATCCTTCCAAATGCGTCCTGTCCATCAGACTTGGCTGCATGAACCCATTGCAAAACCTAAATTTACACAGTCAACAAACATCAAGCATCAGCTTGGAGAGCCTTGTACTGAGTTGTAAGGAGAGGCAGATAAATTTATTGATTTTTCCATTTATATTTGTTGCAGTCTGATTTGTAGGCAACCCCCATAAGTTTGTTCTGCAGTATATATTCACTTTTGAAAATAAGTTAGGCTCTCCCAAACTATCCAGGATATCCAGTCTATGTAAAACACGCAGAGGATAATCTCTCCAACAATATTTTGATACATACAGTTAGTACTTTTAGTCTCAGGAAAGTATTATAATGTCTATGGAGTTTCAATACAAGATTGCTAATTGCACCTCTTTATGTACCTGATTTTAGTTGAAATGTCTACATTTCTTCAAACACACCACTATTTTAAAACTACACAAAGCATGAAGTCCTAGCCTAATAATTTGAACTTGCATTATTCAATAACAGAATCCATTGGCTTTTAGTTTATATCACAATCAATGTGTTACTATGATCCTCACACAGTAATTTTTTATTTTTTCTGTAGCATTCATCCTACTGAACATTAAATATTGCATGGCACAGTAAGCAAGTCTAACTGAAACAGTTACTGGTTTAATCCAGACTCTGGGATCTTTATATTCCAAGAAGATAATAGTTTTAAAAATAAAATGATCTTACAATCTATAATTATATATATATATGAAAATAATAATTTTCTATATATACAGTATATATAGAGAAACATATATATATACATATTTCTAGATTTTGTGTGTGTGTGCATGTGTGTGCATGTGTGTGGGGGGGTGTGGGTGTGTGTGCACGCACATGCGCGCGTGTGGTCTCCTGATTAGCCTGCAGTTGGTACTTAACTTTCTGTTTTAACTCTGCAGGGTCCTCGTAGACATTATTATTGCAACGAAAAATCAAAAAATCAAAGTGAATTCTTAGTGTTACTCTTGAAGCAATAGAGGTGCAATTGCTGAAATAGCAGCCAAGCATTGTGCTATACAACTAACTCACAGCTTGGTGCACTGTCCCCACTGAGAGGGAAATGTAGGGGAACTGCCTGAGCGTTCCTCCATCTGCTCCCTGCTGCTAATGAGCTTTAACCTGTTTCATTCTTATTATGCTTACTGTTTAGATATTTTGCTTGCAAAATTAATTCTATAGCTGGGAGAACACATGAAAGAGGATATGATTTGTAAAATAGGCCTGTTTAAAAATTAAAAGGTATCAGCAAGGGAGATTAAAGGCAATAATGAGTGATGTGTTACTTAATATCAATTCAAGGGCAGGCTCAGGTGGAACAGCTGATGCTGTTGCTCAGTTCTCTTTCCTCCTGAGACATGGGCTGAAGCTGTAGGAGACATTTTCTTTGTTCTGCTTTGTACATCTGTACTGATATGGTGTGTGTGTGTGCATGTGTGTGCGTGCACGTGTGTGTGTGTCTATCTGTCTATGTGTCTCTGTGGGTTTGTCTCTCAGTCAATGTGTCTGTCTGTCTCTCTGTGTATTTGTATCTGTCTGTCTGTCTGTCTGGTGTGTATGTGTGTGTATAAATCCTTGTATAAAATTATAAAATTATGGTCTGCTTTGAAGTTCTCAATGAGTCTCTAAATGGACTCAAATTTTTGATGGTATGTAAATCTGAAAATCTGTTGTTCAGGCAATAGTATTTTATTATAAGCAAGGATCAATTGAGTTCTTTTATATGTATATAAAACCTTTATTAACCTTTGTTCTTGATAATTTTATACATGTATATAATGCATTCTTGTTTCTTGTATCTAACCCTATTGTATCTCCTTTCCACCCATGTCGATCCCTTGTCTACTTTTCAAGTCCCATACCACATTTATATCCTTGTGTTTTGTCTTCTGATTCACTGAGTTTAACCAGGCCCATCTGAGTGAACATAGGTTTGACTTACCTATGAGTACACAAGTGTCAGTGACTGTCTTGCTTGGAATCCATCAGTAGATAATAGTTTGATATGTCAGGTATGATCCAATGGATCCCTCCCCTACCCACAATTGACTGATTAGTGGACCAGTTTGTGCAGACACAGTGCAGCCAACTGTAACTGGTGTGCGACCACAATTGCAATGGTTGTATTATGCATGGCCATGATATAGAATTCTGCAGTCTTGCTCTTTACCATCTAGCTCTTCATATTATTTCCACTCCTCATACATGGTGTGTTCTGTGCCTTAGAGAGGGTGGTAGAAGTATTCTGTGCAAGACTGAGCTTTCAGTTGTCAGTAACCCTCAGTAGCTTGAGTAGCAGATTATTGCAAAGGGGAAATTTCTCTGGGTTAAGCACTTGCCTATGAGTATAAACATAAAGATTTTAAGGATGGTTTGGTTTTGCATCTCTTTACCTAAACAATAGTTGTAGGTTCCTCCCTAGGGCCCAAGACATCATCATTCTTGTGTATTTGAAGGATCTACTCCTATGGCGCTGTCCACCATCCAGTTCTGGAGGAGTTGACTATTACCACACAGTTATGTCACTGCTGCACCTGTGGGTGCTCCTTGCCTAAAGGTTTGGCATTTCAATTCACAGTATTCACAGTTGGGTGAGACCATTGATAACTTTTCTTCCCATATCACCTGTATATCACCTTCCAGAGCTTTGAAAACCAACTAGCTGAGAAAATTTCCAGCTCTGTTCCAGATTTATTTCCCTATATCTCACAGCAAACATGTGTAGTAATAACTCCTGCACCTAAGGCTCTGGGATCATTGTGGAGGAGAGGATAGAAAGAGGTAAGCGCCAGAGAAACAGAAAGTTTTCTGGGATATTGTCTCTCCTAGAAAAGTCAGAATGAAGCCTCAAAAACATAGCTGCCTAAATGACCAAAACTATGACAAAAATATCCACTCAATGGGGAAGTCTCAAAAGGATTCAACCCTAAACAACCCTAAACAAAGAACCACAGGCAAAAGTGCCAAGGGCAGGAAACATAGTCTTCTCCAGGGCATAGGCTCCCAACTGGTGATCTGGCTCTGAAATCATACACCTACAAGTAATATTACATGGACTGAGCAGATTGTATTTATATACTTAGGGTGTGTGTGTGTGTGTGTGTGTGTGTGTGTGTGTTTGGGCGCGCGTGTGTGTATGTGTGCGTGCACGCACAGGTGCACATGTCGGTGTGTGTAAGAACAATTTAGAAAAGAGAAACCATGAATTTGAGAGCTATAGACCAGGCAGAAAGAAAAGAAGAAAATGATATAAGTGTAATTTAAAAATAAAAATCTATTATAAAAATGGGGTAGTATGATCAGCAATAGTGTCTTGTTGACATATTTCACTGAGCAACCAAGAGAAATGGCAAGAATATTATACTTTGGGATGGGGGCTTCTGGAGCTTCTCTGCCAAACAAATCCTCACAATTTGTTTGTCTCATACCCGGTAATGAATGGCTTCTCATAACCTTGGCCTCATGACCTAATCAAAACAAAATTCAAACCATATAAACTTTGGGATTATTATAAACAGAGTCCAAAATTTATAAAAACCAAATATGTAAATATATTTCAGCACTACTCGAATATATGTAATCAACTAGATAGAACCTTCTATTTAAATTTTAATTTCCAACATGTTCTCTTATTCATTATCTAAACTTGCTAGCATAATGTGGTATGTGTTTCCTGTCTTATGGAGTAGAAATAAAAATTTAAACTATATATTGCTTATCATAATAACTGGACAAAGCTAATCAACAGGTTAATACAAACTCAGGCCTGTGCTATTGGTGGGAGTATGAGCATAACTTTGAGGTTTGTGGAATCATCTTCACCATTGTCGTCATCATCTCTGTCAATAACAAGCCTACAATGCTCCTTCTTAAGTGGAAATTAAATGTACTGAAATTTCAGCTGACATTTCACATTACCTTTGCAAAGAACATAGTTTGACACTCAGCAAGAGAAGCAGCTTACACTCCTGCAATGTTTCTTAATGTTCTACTCTTAAGAGTCAGAAAAAAAGTAGTACAGCTTCTAATTTTGCTCTTCATTTTTCTTATTGAATTGTCATTTCTACATGAGAAATCATAGACTATCAATATGTTTACCTATGACTCAAAATGGATGGAAGGTTAAATTTTAAAAACGTATAAAATCAACACAGTATAATGAACAGTGTGATTGCTTTGTGATGACATGATAATTATTTTGGATTTAGTCACAAATGTACAGTTATTTATTTAGAATAGCAATTATTTGATATTGATATTTATAACATTTACTATTAAATATCATTAAGCAAATTATATTATTACTCATTTACTTCTACAGATTGATAATGAGATTTTGCAAATTAATACTTAAAAACTATGACTTATAAGATACATCTTTTTACCAAATAAATGATGGCTCCTTTGACCTGATTTACCTTCTGCTTGGCAAAGCCATACCATAGTATGTTCTATGATGAGTCATTGCTACATCATTTTTATTGGACACTTAAAATCTCTTGCACACTCTATGGTTGTGTTTGCCTCTGCTTGACACAGTGCATCATTTATTTGTTAAGTATATGTAAGTTTTCTTCTCACCAGTGTGAGAGGATTAAAGTAGTGTGTCATTCCCTTACAAAATTATTTCACATGTCAAATCATTATCTCAATTTATTATATTTGTCATAGAAAGTAAATATAATTTATTAAAACTCTTTTAATGGTGAGTTAATCTTTTTTAAAGTTAATTCTTAAAACAGATTTTTTTGTAAATGACAGGTGAATGGGGCAACACTAATATTGACTGTAGTATGTATTACCATTTTTGCTCATATTTGCCTATGTTGGAGCCAAATTAACACCTCAACTGAGAAAGATAACATTTTGCTGAATTTTTCAGGGATCAGCCAAGTAGAAAGGCATTTAATAATGTACTAGAAACACATGAATGTAAGCGCATACGGCACTATCCAAACATAAGCTGATCAATCAGACCAATCAGAAATGCTTGCATTACTGCCATAACAAGGTCGAGAAGGGGGTTGATGTCATCCTCACATTACAGGCAAGAAAGCCAAATTCAATGACTATCCTGAGATCACACAGCCAGAGTGTGATGGAGCCAGAATCCAACTCTGAATCATCAGATCAGAGCCTTAATAATGAAAGAGAAAATACAACCAGATACACCAAGCACTTGCAAGTGCACACACATGTATACGTATGTGTGTGTATGTGTATACACACATATCTCCAAATATAAATGCAACTCTCAGTCCTTCTCAAAGAAAATTTTTTGCAGCAGCAGATGAGATTTTTACAGAGATCCACAACTGATTAAAATGCAGAAAATTAATGACTGTGGGATGCTCAACTTCAATTGATACATCTAAAATGCAACCACAATACCCAAAGTTCAGACAAATGGCCAAAGAGGGCATAGAAAGTGTGAAATCCAGAGCACCAGGATCCCTCCTCCAAGATAGTATCTTCTAGACATGACAAAAGAACTGCTGCCAAGTGTTCATTTTAATCTCATAATGCTCTCTCAAAGGGAATATGTATATAAGAGCAGAACTTTAAATATTACATGCAATGCCTATTTCACTGCAGGCACGAGTAATATACATTAAATTTTTATTAAATTGATATCTCTAATTGATTTAAAAGGATTAGATACATATCTTTCAAGATAGTAGGCAAGTTTATTATCTGACCAAGGAGGAACTGTAAAGTTCATTAGACACATAGATATGTATGCGCCCATACTTATGTATTCTAAGTCATGTGCCATATTTTAAAAAGTAACCAAAGGTGGAAGGAGGGCTTGGGTTGTTTTCTCTTTTTAGTATTCAGTGTAAATTGAATATTTGCCATGTAAAAATATTTTAAGTTTTTCTCAGTACTAATATTTTAATTCACTGCTTTATTAAATTGTTAATATGTTTGACATTTTATTTTCTAAAGTAATATTTTTCTAATTATAATATATAATCAGAGAAATTTGGGAAATCTATTATGACATAAAGAAAGAAATAAAAATCACCTCTCTTTAGCCAAAACCAATGACAAATCAACATGTTGATACATATTATTACCAGTATTTTATTATATAATACAATATATTTTAAATATAATATTTTTCTGTTATCTGGCAGAAACATTTTTTATGTTTCCAGTTATCTTCTGTGGAAATGTTTACAATCATTTTCTTAAAATAGATTTCTGAACTTGAATCTGGGGGTACAAATTGAATGAACACTTGAAAATTTGAGGTAAACTAATCTGAAGAAAAATGTTTGCATAAACCATTTATTGAATAAACATCAGCAAGCAACTCAATGCTATTTATCTGGGATTTGAACTATTTCAGATGTGTTCTCTGTTAGGGAGGGGGCTTGTGCTTGAGTACTTGTTTTAGATAAATGATAGACTCTAACCAGAGACTGGTTCTTAATCACTGATTTGGGTTTTTGCTTGTATTTTGAGACAAGTTTTCACTGGCTGGAACAGAACTCATTATATAGCCCAGGATAGCTTTATACTTATGGAGATTCACTGGCCTATTCCTCCTGAGTGTCTGAACTAAAGGCATGTTTCACTACACACACTCACAAACTACTTATAAAAATAATTATTAATATTATATTAATTAGTGAAAATTTTAAAGTAGTAATTTTTTTCTAACCCAGCTAGCTTTCACATAATTGAGACAGAGACTATTAGATTTTTAAACAGGCTTTAAGGCACAATAACTGAACAGATATTAATCTATTCTAATCCTCTTAACTAGTCTAGCTACTTCCTAGCCAAAATCCCTGAGATATTTGCTTTTTAGTATTGATCTGGCTCCCTTTTCTCCAAGTGTGTTCTCATGATGGCTCCTGGTCCCACTTTCATAGTAAATCCTCTCTTCTTCTCTCTATCCCTCCCCTGGCTGAAGCCAAAAGTCCAGCTCTATTACTTCTTCTGCCCAGTCATTAGTTAATTGGATTTTTATTCACCAATCAGAGATAATTGGGGAGAAATGCTTACACAACATTGAGACAGGAGATTCTTAGAATAAGCATTACAATCCATGTCCAGATAACCAGCAGATATGGTGGCATAGAAATCAGCATCTGACTAATATAAGAATAGTCATTACACCACAGTGCAAAACAACACTGTGCCAATAGCTTGCTAATTCTTAAAACTAATACAATTTTCTTTTATATAATAAAGCAATTTTCTAAGTTATAACATCGAAAGTATGTTTGTGAAGAATTATTTACACATTGAAAATTATTTTAAATTGATTTTCAAATGGAAATGGCTTTTTTGGTAGATTAGTGGTTATTAAATAAACACAATTATTTTCCAATTGATTTATACCCTTTCTAATCCATAACTTTGAAGTCCTGGTTTAAATGTGTTTCATGTCACATTTTTCTCTAAGTCTGGCCACAATCAGCATGTACAGGCCAGTTTGATCAAACTACAAGGGATATAAGGAAGGGGTAGATAAAATGGACTATCCTAGAGGAAAACAAAGAAAGAAAGAAAGAAAGAAAGAAAGAAAGAAAGAAAGAAAGAAAGAAAGAAAGAAAGAAAGAAAGAAAGGAAAGAAAGGGAGTTTCCACTGTCATATGATAATAGCCATAATTGATAAAATATACAAGTATTTAATTCTATGAGTGGAACATTAATCTAAGAAGTTCTTCATCAATACCTTTAGACAAAATCAGGCACTACTCACTGTGATCTCTAGTCATGTCTTAGAAACTCAGAAGGACGTCCTTCATGGTAATATCCCAAGTGCTTCCTGAGAATATTGTGGTCTGAATTCAGGAGTTAAAACAAACAATTTTGTGCAGTCAAGCAAGCTAAGTAACAGGAAAAAACTATATAATTATTGAGTGATGGCAGTATAATGAGCCAGGAGGAAAGATGTAAGATGCCAAGTCAAGCCAAGTCATGCTTTTACCTCTCCTTTATGTTCATACTTTTGATTAAAGATCCATTTTCCCAAGCACGATGGTGATTTTTTTAGCAGTATAATAGAGATATTCAATTTTCAGAGTGAAGTATAATGGAATGAGAGTAAGGATAAACATGTGTCTGGTTTGAACAGCACCTCCCTGATCCTATAAAATACCTTACATTTTTAGGAGACGATTACAATACTAAGAACTAAATTATGTGGACGCCTGAATGCCATCTTAGATCTAGTGTTGCTTCTGCACATTTACAATGCCAGCTGATGATGTATAGAAATGTAAACTTTATTGATTTAGTCATCTCAACCAACAGGAAAGTTTGTGTCAAGGTTTGGCTTGACCTAACAGAGTTTCTCTTGGGCTTATCTCCTCAATAGAACCCTAGCAACTTGGGTAACAAAATGGCCTCTAAGCTGGAATGAACAGGCATTTCTTTTCCTCTACTTCAAAGCTTCACTGTTCCATCTTTTCAAACTCTTTTACTGCATGCAGCGTGGAATTATATTGACAAGGGTAGAATTTATCTCCAAGAGGAGACGGCTATGCTTCTGTTAAGTGCTAATATAACATTTATGTGTTGGTGCCTTAATAACAGCCCAGCTTACCTAATGAAAGTTGAAAGCAAACAGTACTCTCTGAGATTTTATTATGACTGAAGTGACTGCAATTTGAGGCAAATTATCCCTATTTTTGTTCCCATATCAAAAACAGAGGCACTAACACAATTGCCACATGTTTGGTATGGAATTAGGCTCCACTCTCATTAATCTACAAGGAAGAGCATTTTTCATGTAAACAGCTCACAAGGGTCAGGGAGAAGAGCTGTTTCTGTGAAAAATGCTTGTCAATAACTTTGTGAGTGAATTTTGAAATAAAGTGCCCATAGCCTGTCATTATTCCTTCTTCTCAGAGTCGAGAGTGAGTGGATGAAAATTGAGCCTGTGAATTGAAAACGGGGTGAGTGCTATGGCCCTTATCGACTTCAGGTAAAACGACTGTTTTAACTTGTTATTATTTTTCCATTCAGAGGTCAGGCAATGTACAGTATTACCAGCATAGACTGCAGTGTAAGCAAATTGGTATACAAAAAGGCTATTACCCACACTCATGGGGCAGAGGAAAGCATAAGTCACTAGGATCCAGAGAACTTGTGATCTCCACAGAAATGAAAGAACCCACAGGGCTTTGCAAAAGAATAGTGTGGGTGTGTAAGAATGAAGCTCCAAGGAGACAGAAAATTATAAACCTGGGTAAATATACACTCACATGTGTAAAAGGCACGTGGAAATTATGCATCTGAGGGTCCATTTTAAAACACATTCTAATTATACTTTCTTGCAAAGAAGTTGTGGGACCACATTGAATATCAGAAATCCCTACCACACACATCACCTTGGTATTTTCCTGCTGTGCTTATCTTAAAAGTTTTTAGCAAACTAGAGTTTCAGGTCTATTTGACATACTCTTTTTCAAGCTAAGTTATCCTTACAGGAAATAATAGTTTCAGAACATTAAAAACCTCCCCTTGACTTCAATTTTTTTTCCTTATGTTGAAGAACACTTTGGGAATTTTAGCATGGCCATGTTAAATTGGCAAGATCCCTCTCTATCTCCCCCCTCTGTGTCTGTGTGTCTGTGTGTCTGTGTGTCTGTGTGTCTGTGTGTCTGTGTGTCTGTGTGTCTGTGTGTTTGTGTGTGTTTCAAGTCATCTTGGGTACCTAGAATTATGTGCCTATTCCTGACAATCAAATTCTTATTTGTTTTTCCATTTCAGAAGCCATGAGCCATGTGTGGTTTCTATTCTTGATACCGACTACTTTCCATCTATACACTCTGGTGGTCAGAAAGTACTCAGGTACTCATGAAAACTAAAGAGCTTACCATGATTATTTAAAAAAGTATGTTTGGTGGGGAAAAGAATTAGACATAATTATAATTCATAAGTAATATAAATTCAAATTCCAAAAGAATATAAAATTTTTATTTTATTTGATTTACAGAATTTTTCTATTTTTAATTATATGTATATGAGAAGGGGTGTGTGCAAGTGTGAACACAAATGTCTAGAGAGTCTAAAAGAGGGTGTCAGATGCCCTGGAGCTGGAGATAGAGGTCTGTGTAAGCTGCCTGTTTGGGTGCTCAGAACTAAACTTGGCTCCTCTGCAAAAGGACTACTAACCACTGAGCCATCCCTCCAGTCCTTTATTATAAACAAGATTTACAAAACTTCAAAGAGTTATAATTCTCTTCAGTTAAAAAAAAAGTAACATCTTATTTCCTCACTTTCCATTGGCTCAATTTACTCGTTATTTTTCAATGACTGCTTACCAGCTGAACAATGTGTCAAACAAAACACAATGGTACTAGAATTACTGCCTTCATAAGCTACAACAAAGAAGCAATCTCAGGCAGGAAACTAAATATTAGGCTAGAACAAGGAAGTAGGTTTCAGACACTAAAATGACCTTGGGCTAGGACAGGGAAGTAGGCTCAGATACTTTGGTCATCCTGATAAGCCTTTAGAAACAGTGACCACAGGAGTGTTCACATAATTGGGTTTAATGCCTTGCTTTTTCTTTGACTATTTGTGTTTATTGTCTTGCTTGTTCCTTGACTATTTGCATCTATTGTATTGGTAGACCCTCAACCTAGAACTTTCCTTTAATACATGCATGTAATCAAAATGGTATAAAAGCATAAAGGAAGAAGGGGTATAGAATAGGGGGTTCTAGGGAGGGGAAATGGGGAAAGGGGATGACATCTGTATTGTAAATAAATAAAATATTCAATTAAAAAATAAAAAGAATTACTGCCTTTATCAAGTAAGGGAGAGCTGGCAAAACTGGGAGATAGACATTTTAAAAATGCAAGATTCATAGACATGAGGTCCTTTGTTTTTCTTTAGGATGAGTTTCACAATGTTCCTTCTGTTTCTATTTTGTGGAATAGTTTGAGGAGAATTGGTATTAGCTCTTTTTAACTCTTCTTTGAAAGTCTGGTAGAATTCTACATTAAAACCATCTGAGACTTTTAATGACTGCTTCTATTTCCTTAGGGGACGGTTAAAGAACTTTTAAAATTATTTATTTGATCCTGAGTTAACTTTGGTAAGTGGTATCTATCAAGAAAATCATCTACTTCAGTTAGATTTTAGCTGACTCGTGAGTTAATTTCCAACGTGAATGGTAAAGAAAAGCTTATTCTGGCTAAACAATTGTTTTGGTTTTCATTTGAAACCTCATGTAAATGGTGCTAACTGAATTCATTTAGCATCATCAATTTCTTTTTTTTTTCAGTTCTTTTATTGGATATTTTGTTTATTTTCATTTCAAATGTTATCCCCTTTCTCAGGTTCCCCTCCAGAAACCCCACCTCATCCCCCCCCCCCCGCTTCTATGAGGGTATTCCCCTACCCACGCACTCCCACCTCCCTATCCTGGCATTCCCATACACTGTGGCATCAAGCCTTCACAGGACCAAGGGCATCTCGTCTCATCGATGCCCAACAAGGCCATCTTTCGCTACATATGCAGCTGGAGCCATGGGACCCTCCATTGTACTCTTTGGTTGGTTGTTTAGTCCCTGGGAGCTCTGGGTGGTCTGGTTGGCTATATTGTTGTTCTTCCTATGAGTTTCAAACCCCTATTTATCATATTATCCTAAATTATATTCAAAGGCATTCAATAGGTTTCAGAATTACACTCAGGGCTTTCTGTGGGTCAATCCAACGTCAATATTTTCAAATTGACTTGAATTTTGTGGAAGTTTGCTTTTAAAATGTAATATTTATTTGACTCAACATTTCTACAATGAATAACTACCCACTCCCTTTTCTTTAAATATAACTTTCAATATGCTGAATCTTCCTAATGCAAGAACATTTTAGTAATCTCTACATCTCTTGATGATTGCTCCCCTGCAAACTAAATGACATAGCAACAAGTGTGTTGTACAGACATGGTGGGGCTTTTTTCTTTTTGTTTGGGAAAGAGAATGAAGAATGGGTATGACTAGCCACCTGGCTCCTTCAAAGATGGTAAGGTACAGGAACTTCATTATGTGTATCCTAGTTTAATGTCTCTGTTAGCATCCCACGATCTACAGCAGTGAGGGAAGGAAAGGGACGTAGGGCTTAAAAAGAAATGGCTGTTTAACATGCAGGTTCTTACCTATCCCCAGTTTTTAAATCATCTTATATGTAAGATAACAGACATCACTCTCACAATTACAATGCCTTATGAGCATAACTGAATGTTTTTTGCAGTCTGGGTGTTTTCTGTAGTCAAATCCTTTGAGAAATAAACTACACTATGATGGTTTATATTACACCACCTTGTGACAACTTTCATTTCAGGGAAACACTATATGTCTTTATAAAAACCATTCAGGGCATATTTCTTTACACCTGCATACCAGTATTCAAGATCAAGGTTTATACATTCACATTTTATGAACATGAAAATTAAATATTTATTGATCCATATTAATTTAACTAATATGGTACTTGGAAATCCAGTATGCTGTTTTCACCCATTTAACCCAGAACAATATTAGAAGGAAATCCCTTTAATAGGGATTAATCCCATACTAGAAGGACATTTTTAAATAGATTTCAAACATAAAACAAAGAAATCAATGAAACTGTAGCAACGAAAAGTCCCCCTTGCTTAAAAAGGAGGAGTGAGCATAGAGCCTGCCAGAAGCTGGTTGTCACTCCAGTAGACTAATTTTAGAGAAAAGAAGTCAGCGTGGCAAAACGAATTTCCTTTCTGTAGCTTGCCTGATTGCTGACATTCTGAAATCTCATAATATTCTCTGAATAAATTATACTCGTTTTGTTTAAAAAAGAAATTTAACATACATTTAAATAGTGCCAGAGTGCGGGAGAGGAGCAGTGCTGAGCTGGGCGTTCCACTAATGGCATCGGGTGCAAAGTGAGTCATCGTGGTTTTTATTTATTCATTCATCCTTGGATCCTTTTAAAAGTCTCCAAGGCCCTAATGACCATCATCATTATCATCAGTAAAAACCGCTTTCTGGTGCAAAGGCAATAGGCATTAAATTTAGAGGCAGCATTAAATTATCAGTAAAGAGGGCTTGGAATAGTGCTATACTCATATCCCTGCATACAATACATGGAAAGTTCGTAGAGCAGCAGGCAAGCAGGCAGATTTCTTTTTAAAGACTGTGGTTAAGGTCTTCTCTTTACAAGGCAATGTCATTTGGCTCAGGAGAGAAAGCAGAGGTCAGGTCTGAGCTGCATTGTGAGTCACTGGAAGAATAAGTAACCAAGAATAAGATGACTCCTAATTATTTATTTATATATTTATACAGACAATTTTAAAAAGCTATTTGCATGAGAAACTGTATTTTAAGCTTTTCTCCCATCCAGCAAACGTTCTTGATGTAATAAACACTGTCTAAAGAATAGGAGTTTTAAAAATGTGGAAGTTTGCTTTGCACTAATATTTAAGTCTTTCGTGTGTCAGGACTCTTTTAAACATCCTGGTGTCATCTGCTAAACATGACAGGAGCCTGACTTTTCTGTGCCATCTTCAGCAAAAGAATTAGAACTGCACACATGGGACCAAATTTCATACATATGAAGATAAACAGTGTCACTTCTGAAAGTATGAGTAACTTTATACGTTGGAATACATGCTGTTACATGCGACAGTCCCGTTCTTCCCCAAATCACACTTCCATCACAGTTTGGTCAGCTGAATTTAGAAGTAATCACAAGCGCAATAGCAATGGTCTTCCAAACCACTGGAAATGCTTGAGCTTGTACAAAGGTCTCAGAACTTAGAGTAAGAGAGTGGGGACTGATGGTCTAAAAGGCCCCATTCCAATGAACTAGCTAAACCTAGGACTGGCTAGATGCTTGGTTTTGGAGTATAAGGTTAGGAATTTGAACTTACAGTTAAGTCTTTTAGAAATTGCTAAGTCTTATAAAAGAATATAAACCCTCATAGAGCCAAACGAGAAATACTGTGGAACACACAACCAAATGTTTAGTACTGAACACTGCTGACCAACTTTCCAAACTTCATCAGGTTGTTGGCTTTGGTTTTAGGGTTTTGTTTGTTTGTTTTGTTTTGCCTTTTAATGTTGAGTGACAAAATGCTTTTGTAAAAACAACTGGCCATTTCATCAATGCTTCTGTGTTCTTTGCTGTAAAATGCAGGTACTTACTCTCCTGGTCCAAGTTTAAGATTAGCCTTGGCTACCCAGTTGGAACAGTGTGTGTGAAACTGTTTTTGTTCATTGATAAGTGTCCCCATGGGAGCTGTGGCTGTCTTTCTGAAACATTCACTGGTTTGTGAAAGAGAACACATATGTTTTAATTCTTTATCCTATTCTTTATTAGACAAACTTATGTTTGACTCTAAACTTTAATGCAGCATTTAAAAGATGGGGTTTTTTTGTTGGTTTTTTTTTTTTTTTTTTTTTTGCTGTGGATAGTTAGAAATAAATTTCACTAATCTAGGCTGATCTCAAGTAGGAGCTGTGGAAGATTCATTTCTATAGTACTCTCAACTCTTTTCATTATTTGGTAGATCAGGAAGAGTAAACCAGTCTTTCTTACTGAGAACCTTCCCTTCTGATGCCTCTTGGAAGAGGATGCCCATTAAGCTATTTTTCTCAGCTTATGAATCCCCTTGCCATCAGAGGTAGACCGGGCTTGTCAGTTTATGATAGTCTTCATCTGGGAAACAGTTCTACAGTTCTTCATCTTTCAGTGTTCATTCGATTATAATTCCTAACATCATAACTACTCACATTAAAAAAAAATACTTTGAAAAAAAATCAGTTTTCTTCTTACATTCTCTTTTATTCCAGTCATTGCATTATTGCCATCTTTTATGTGTCTATACAATGTTCATGAAGGCCAACGAGGAATCTTGAACTTGTGTGACTAAGATTTCATTCTCAATCCCTGTCTTTGTGCAGGATGGAAGTTAAGTTTCTTCTATCATTGCATGTTAAATGTCGTTAGGCTCATTCTTTCAGATTTAACTCAAGATCTTCTGAATTCAATGTTTAGAGTGATTTTTTTTCCTTCTAGGTGTAAGAAAGGCATTTTTCATGTGACAGTCACCATATAGAAGAGTAGTATATTCTGAATTTAATTCATTTCAAAAGTGAGATGAAATGTTAAAAAATATTCTTGTTGGTATATAACTTGACTATTGATCTATAGTGATACAGATCACTTCACAAAAAGAAAAAAAGATAAATTGAAAGAGAAAAAGGGAGTAGATACTGAGAAAAGAAGGAGGGAGGGAAGAGGGGGAAAAGTCTGAGAGAGTGAGGGAGGACATTGCCATCAGTTTTTGCATACATATGGGCAAGCTCAGTGTATTGAAATACCCTTTGGGTTATGGATGTGTATTTCCTCCTTTGTGAGTAGGTGCATATGCAAATGCATGCACACACACATACATGTGAAGGCAGAAAAACAGAGTCTCATCCTAAGAAACAACAAACAATTTTTTAGATAGGCTTACATAATTCCCTGAAGCTTACCAATTTGACCATGGAACACTAGGAATCTTCTTCTCTCTTGTCCTGTACTGCAATTACAATCACATGCCACCACATCAAGCATTTTTATATGGGTTCTGAACCTTGAGCTCGGGTCCTCACACATGGGAGGGAAGGATTTTACTAACTGAGCTATCAACCCAGAATTACATTCTCACTGTTGTTCTAGAGAGCAATTTGATTTTTTTCTTACTGTAAGCAAAGTGACTCAAATTTGTTTGAACAAGCTGAATCTCAGAGTTCTTAAAAATTATAAATATACCAGAGGTCATACTACTAAACCAGAACCAAACCCGACACTGACTTTCCTGGAAGCTATCAAATGTCAATGTTTTCTCACCTAGGGGTAAGAATACTTGCTTGCCTTCCTGCATCCAAACTGGAATCCTATCTGGCTAGATCTTAAACAGGCTTTGTGCATCTGTCACAATTGCTAAGGGTTTATATGTATAACTTGCCTTGTTATAGATGAAAAACACTGTTTCCTTGGAGTTACCCACCTGTGTCTGGATTTGGACTCTTTCTGTCTTTTCTTCGATGAACATTCCAGGGCCTTAAAGGAAGGGATGTGATATGTACGTCTCACTTAGAGTTGAGAAGTCCACAGTTTCTTGAACAGTTGAATGGTAAAGAATAGTAAAGAAGTTTCTCTGATGATAGTTGATCAATGCACACTAATCTATAAATAAAGTAGCAAAAAATCATTAGAGTCATTTCAGTTCTATGTACATTTAGCAGAATAATAGCATTTAGGTCTCCCCTAGTGCCTCTGACCGGTCTATCCACAGAATCTTGCCCCCATTCACAGCGCCAAGTATAGATTCCACCTCATAAAACTGATCTTAAATCCAAACAGAGAGTGGTTGGTTACACCCACAACATTAGTACTATTGCAGCCACGTGCCTACTTTGTTAGGACAGACATTATTATGTCTTTTAGGGTTCACAGATGGATGAGAATAACTTTTCTCTCCTCCAGTAGCCTGTATAGCATCTTCCAGTATTATGAAAGCTAACTAACATAAATGAAGATTCCAGGTTAAGACCAGGTACTATGACTCAAGTATATGTTATTTTCAGTGATAGGGTCTTACCATCAAGTTCTGGAAAATAGCCAAGAGTAACCACAATATTATTCAAGGGGTTATGTAACTCCAACTATTCAAAAAGATGTAATCTATTTCTAATCCTAGAGTTTTAGTTGCTAGCCTGTAGTATATAGTTGGGGTATCACCACTTCATTATAGGGTAACTTCATTAAAGTACGTTTTGTATATGTAGATATTTAGGAAGTTTCTGCAGTAGTAGGTTTCCCTAATGCTTTTTCAAAAAGCCTTTGGGGTTAGTTTTCCTTCCCCATAGCTTCTCCTCTACCCTGCTTCCCCATCCTCCACCTCATTTAATATCTTATGTTCCATAATTTCCTTTTCCCTCTTTATTCTATTTCATCACCTGGAAGACCCCTTCTCCCATATTGTTCCTTTATAGTTTCTCAATCACCATAGTATTGCAAATAAAGGACACACATCTAAGAAATTTCAAACTAACATTTATGTTTCTTCGTTACCTCGCTCAGGATGGTTTTCTTTCAGTTATTTAATAATTTCAACTTTGAAAGCTAAATAATAACTAATATTCTATTCCATAAATGTATCACATTTTCATTCCCATTTCTCAGTTGGCGGACATCTAGGCTGTTTTCATTTTCTAGCTGTTGTGACTAGAGCAGCAGTGAGCATGGAGGAGCATTTCTCTGTATCTACGGTATCTCTGCAGTAAGATATGACATCCTCTGGATATACACTAAAGAATGTCATAGCTAGATTTATATCCAGCTTTTTGCGGAGTGGCCACACTGATTTCCATAGTGGTTTCACCTATTTGTACTCTCATCAGCCTTGAAAAAGCATCCGTCTCCCCTTTCCCACATCCACACCAATGTCTGCTATCCTTGTTTTTAATGTTAACCATTCTGAATGGGATAAGTTGAAATCTCAAACTGGTTCCAATTGGCATAACCCTGGTAGCTAAGGAAATTTTTATAAATTATTTCCCAGACATATGTATTTCACCTTTTGGGAACTTTAGTTTTGGTTCCATACCCCAGTTTTAAATTGGATTGTTTGTTGTTTAATATTTTAGTACTTTCTATATTTCAAAAACTAACCTCTCAGACAAACAGCTGGTAAAGATTTTTTTTTTCTTTTACCATCTTGTTGTTTAACATTTTAGTACTTTGTATATTACAAAAACTTACCTCTCAGACAAAGAGCTGGTAAAGTTTTGTTTTGTTTTGTTTTTTGGTTTTTTTGGTTTGTTTGGTTTTGGTTAGTTTTTTTAAACCATTTTGTAGACTGTCTCTTCACTGGAAAGATGGTGTTTTTAAAGTTTATTGGCTTGTTTGGATTTTTTTTTCTGTACATAAGCTTTTTCATGGGTACTATCTATCAATTGTTAATCTTAATCACTGCCATACTAGGTCCCACCAGAAAATCCTTTCCCATGCCTTTAAGGTCAACCATGTTTCTTACATTTTACTCTGTCAGACTCAAAGTATCGTGTCTTATATGGATATCTTGATCTATTTGGAGTTGAGTATTGTGCAGGGTGAGAAATAGGTATCTAGTTTCATTCTTTCACATTCATCTATGCAGCACCATTTGTTGATGATGTATATATTTCTGGAATCTCTGTAAAAAATTAGGCACCTGTAGGTGTGTGGATATATATTTGTATCTTGCCTGACAGTTGCATTGTGTAATGTGTGGAGTCCACAGCCCAGTAACACTGCTCATCCTTTCCTCCCTTCCTTGCCTCTTCCCCTTCTCCCCTCTTTCTCTCCTCCCCTCTTCCCCTCCTTCCCTCCTCCTCTCCTCCCCTCTTTTCTTCCTCCCCTCCTCCCCTCCTCCCTTCACTCTCCTCCTGTTCTCTTCTTCCTCTTCTTCCCTCCTCCCCAACAGCAGTTCATTTATATCTTCTAGCATTGTGAAAGCTAGAATGCAAGACAAAAGCTTTTAGCTCAGTTCCAGTTTGGTTTCTCTACATCCTGTAGCCAAAGCATGAAGCATTTTGGGCAATAGAGTCTTACCATCTAGTTCTGATGGACAACCAATGGCAGTGGTAATAAGCAATATTGTAATGGAAACCTTAGAGACTAACAAGTCCCAGGAGGTACCCCATTTCTGGCAATCGAGATTTTCACCTATGGCTTCTGTGATCACCATTATTCACTCACAGGGGGCACTTATATTCAAATTCTTTTGTACTATGTATTTATAATTAGTTTACTAAGTTGTAGGTTTTATACAGATTCTTCATATATCCTTAAATTTGGTTAACTCTTCCTCCATCTCCTCCTCTCCAGCATCCTTTTGTCCCTACCCCTACTTAAGGCTTTCTATCTCCAGTATCTCCCCCTTGCTACTCCCTACTTTCATGTTACATGTGTTCTAGTATCTCTCCTCCATCTTAACTCCTCTAGCTCCCATATGGTTCTTCTCTGGGTTCCTGGCCTCTACAGACATCCTTTCCATCTTAAATTCACAAATCTAAACATAAAAGTTCCATTAGGTATGTATACGTTCCCCACCCACCCAGGGACTGTTCACCATCATCTACCTTGATATAACTTAGGTCTTCTAACCACTGACACTGATGACAAAAGAACTCATGCATAAGCTAATGGGCTGAAGGGGTATTTACAGTTGAAATAACTTACAAATAAATGTGGATGCATTTGCTCTGCATCTACAGAAGAGGTGAAAAACATTGTAATCCTTAACCTGGATTAACTTGATCACAAAGAAATTCAATTTCATGAAGCATTTATAAATGTATTTCTATACAACTGAGATAAATGTGTAGCACAATTTTCATTTCAATGACTGTAGTTATGAAAGTCAGAATTACAAAACATAAGGGAGCGTTTACTGTTATTGGTACACGGGAGAGCATGACTGTGAATCTTACATTTCTGCATGTTTCACATGATTTTTTTAAAGTCCTTAACTAAACAAGCAGTTTTGTTTACCCATAAATAAGCAAAATGCATTCAGCTACAGTATCTCTCATAATATGATAAGGTATAACTTCAATTGCATAAAACTGAAATTTCAACTGATAAACTTTTGGGGCATACATAGATTGGTAGCATAAGGTCCCTGCATGCTTGCAACTTCAATCATAGACTAAATGTAATGAAGGCATTAACCTGAGAGTTCAATCCACATGTGTGCCTATCGTATTGGGACCTAACTTTTGTAATGGTTCTAATTACTAGCATAGAAGACCCATACATAGAGCAGTTTTTTGCCAAGGAGCCCTCTGCCAATAGTTAGAATGAGCCATGCCTTGAATAAAATGTTACATCTGTAAGTTTACTAAGCAGATAAACCTACTTACAAAACAAGGGAGGAGGTCTCATTTCCAAAAGATTCATTGCTAAGGTCATTTAACAAGCAAACACCTGTAGTGACATTAACATAGAATCGATTTTGCAAAATTCAATTTATGCTCAATTTTCCAAAGGTGACAGCCCATGAGACCAAAACCTAGATGGTGATGGTTATAGACGGAGAATTTTATAATAAGACATTTTTCAAAAGTTGACATATTTGGTTGATATTAGCTCTTAAATTGACATTACCTGATCACCCTGGCCAAGGTGAAAGGCCTAGAGAAAACCTAATGCTTTTAGAAACTGGATTTATACTGTAATTAGAATAAAAATATAGGTAAAAGCTCATTGCCTACAATACTATTAATTTTAGATGGAAATAATTTTTAAAAGCCACAAAACAGCCACCAACTGCATGAAGAAGACTCCAATAGAAATATTCAGAGGGTTTTGTTGTTGCTGCTGTTGCTAAGAAAGCAATTGTCTTGCCAAATTTTATTATTTGGGCATTAGAAATTTTCTGCTGTTCCAAAACAAAAATAAACAAGGACTTAAATTAGTGTTTGCAGAAATGTGTTAGATTTAATGCACGAAAGCAATTAGGCAATGCTAACTTGATTCACTGTGGTGTCTAAACTGGCATTTTAAAAAATGAAAGTAGCTAAATTTGTCCCTGGTAAAATATATAGCGGCAATGGGTTAGGAATTTTGCAGTTTTGCCCAAAGAGTCCAATCAAACAACCCATATATTAGGTGGCCGTTAACATGCTGGCAGCTGAATTTTTTACATCAGTTTCCAAGGTTGCACAGTAATTACATCTACAGTGAGTCATTTTTGTGGCATATTTTATAAAACTTTTACAGGTTTTCTGGGAAAGGATTATTCAAAGTCACCTTTTATAGATTCTGCCATGAATATTAGACAATTCTTTGGAAATGTTAGTGTTTACTGCCAGCACCGCTCTGGCCTTAAGTGCAGACAACAGTTGAGGGTTTCATACAGTATATCAGGAAAGCATCTATTCCTTCTCAGACCTTCTGTTCCCAAGCATCGCTAGTTTATGTTCCCACCAAGCTGCTGCCAGAACAAAATAAATCCAGTTGCCTTTTGCTGCTCAAGGCCAGTCTGGGAACCAAGGAAAGAATTAGTTGCTCTGAGCATTTGCCCTAGACTAGCATTAAAGGGACCGATGTGCAGAACTGTGACCAAACCAGCCACAGAGGATTTGCTCGTTTGAATGGCTAATTCATTTAGTCACAGCATTTTGGTGGGCTCTTCTCATATCGTGGTTCCTAGCAGTATTCAGTCAGTGTTCAGAGATGCATTTGAGTGGCTGTTAGGTAAGCTGCTTGCTCTAACTTTTAGAGTCACTGCTAGTAAAGCACAACTCCCTCAATTGAGTGTCATCAGCATATTTTCCTGTCTGAATGAAAAGTCCTGACCGCCACCCATTTCCACGTGACTTCCCATAGAATTTTGTACTCCAATCTGTTGAAATAAGTTTTCTTGAATGTATTTTTTTCCTATTTTATATTGATCTGTACTGTTTACTATAACTTGATAATATTTTTATCACACTGAAAACTACATTTGTGCAGAAAATATCCTCTCTATGCCTATGAAGTAAATGTATAAAAATAGAGAAAAAATTTTTAAACATATCTCACAGATTTACTTGAGAGATGGCCTTTTATTTATTTTAGACAGTAGAGCAATTAAGAACTATGAGAAGAGGTTGTACTAGGGTTAGGGGAGTTCTGTGTTTAAGGGATGATTCCTGATCTTACTCAGGGGAAATAGCATGACAAGTAAGAATGCAGGAAGACAAATGCTATTCAATCTTGGGCTCAGTGGTTAAACAGAGGACTCTGGCTGGGGGAGTACAGCCAGTCTCTTTTATCTGCTTCTCACCAAGAATCCAAATCTTACATTCAGGTGGAAGAAAGTTTGATCAATCAATCAATAAATATAAGTAACATGGTTAAGACTAAAACAGGGCAATGGAGAAAGAAACAGTAGATCATGACATATAAAAATGCTCCAGAATGACATTTGTGAGGAGGAACATTTAAACAAAGATCTAAATGATGTGAAAAAATAAACCCTAGGAAATTCTGATTTGTTTTTAAAGTCACTGATTTTTATCATGCCAGGACCCCACTCTCAGAATTTATCTCACCCTAATTGCTTCTCCAAAGCCTTGTATCCAAAGATGGTTACCTTGCAAAATAAGGTTCCAATTTATGGATTTGGTGTTGGAGGAGTCAAAGTTTTCTGACATGGTGAGATAAACACTTTGAGCCACTTTCTTGCTGTTCTTCTTGCAGATGTTGACATGTCTGTCCATCACTTAGGAGATATGAGCAGTCATTCAAATACAGGAGTGTGGAGCTCAGGACAAGTCTTGGTCTAGAGATGATAGAAATTTGAAAATCATAGCATTTAGATTGAAAAACGGAAAAGAAGTGCCCAAGGATCCAAGGAAAGAGGAACAGTGTTAAAGGTGAAACACCTTCTGAGAATAAAAGAGTCAGAAATAGAGGAGTCTAAGACAGGCCTCTGATAGAAAAAAACTACCCTGGCAGGACATCTTCAAAGTCAGACTTAAAAGAGATGACCTGTTTCAAATGTTGATTGGTCAAAAAGGATATGAGCTAAGAACAGACCATGCATTGACCTGGAAGGAGGATGCCAGGGGTCTCAGAAAAATGGTTCCTATGCAACCAGGGAGACAACCTGAATGACATGATTAAACAGAGAAGTCACTGATGTAGTATATATGGAGAATCCAGACACAGACACATTTAAGGACTTTACTCTATGATAGAACAAAGAATTGAGACCAATATTAAGACGTGAGGGTCTAGAAAAATTTTTGTCTTAGTTGAAGCTATAATGGATTGTGTTTGTACTGACTGGAAACATCTTATAAAAAACAAAAAAGTTGCAACTGAAGATACAAGAGAAAGGTAGGATTATCGCAGGAGTTATTTTCTGAATTGATCCCAGGGAATACCAATCTACTATGAGAATAAAGGCACTGGCCTTAAGTTGAAACACATTTACCCCATGTTGTAGACTTGTGGGAACTGTTCCCACAAGTTCATACATTTGCACAATTGGTCTCCAGCTGATGGCACTATTTTGGAAGGTTGTGAAAACTTGAGGAGATGAAGAAAGTGGGTCACTGGAGTTAGGCCTTGAGCCTTTATAGTCCTGTCCCACTTCCTGCTACTGTGAACTTCTTGTTCACTCCCTGTTTTCTTGGAGTAGGTGCAATGTGATCAAACATCCTCCTGCTCCTGGTTCCATGCCTTTCCTGCCTGCTGCCATATTTTCTCCCTCATGATGGACTATATGCCCCTGAAACTGTAAGCCATAATATATCCCCTTTCCCTCCAGTGGTTTTATCAGAATATCATATTACAGAACAGAAAAACAAATTAAGAAACCCAGTGTAAAGGAACATAGACAGAGAACATAAGATTAGATTGGGTGGTGAAATGTTTCTCTTCTGATTTCTCAGTCTCTTATTGAAATGAGAAGCAAAATCATTAGTGTGAGAAGAGGAGACAGGGGTATGAAACTGGAGGGAAGGGGTTGGGGTAAACTGCTAGCTTCTAAATTAAAAGTGACCATTTACATGTGTGGCTGAGACCTACTTACACCCAGTGACTCCAGACAAGGCTGCTCAGCATGACTCTTTAAGGTGAGTGTCATATGCTTTGCTTTAGGATGTGGGAAAGGAAAGGTGGGCAGTGAGATCTAAAAGAACTGGAATTTGTTATCTAAGAAAAAGGAATGAGCATAGAGTGAGGACAGTTTTTTCAATTCTTTGTAAAAATTATCTTTCGCCTTTCTTCTGATAAAACTAATGCCTCTAAGTAAAGTCTATTGTGTATGCAAATCTGTAGGCGTGCAATTTTTTCTTAGTCATGCCATAATGGAAAAGTTCAAAAGCTGTAAAATAGTATTTTCAACATAAGTACTATAATTTAGTCTATCTCTCACCTATTTAGCTCGAGTTGAGAATTCTTTTCTTTCTCATTTTTACCAGTTTTTTCTTACATAACATAGAGCAGCATAAGCTGTAAAGAAATAGTTATGGGCAGGTTATTAACATTAGTATTTCTGAGTTTCAAAACAGCTTGTGACAAGACTATTAAGAAAAATAAACTATTGGTCTAAGTGGATGGACTTCAAGTGAGTCAGGTTATAAGGTCCATTTAGTGGATGTATGGAGCCTCTCAGTTATTGCATATCAGTTAGCTATGTCATTCTATGATGGACATCTCTCTTACAAATGTTGATATCAACAATGACTTCATGCAAGCACCAAGCACCCACAAACTGGGCTGTCCTGTTCATGATCTAGTGGAGTTCCCCTTCAAATATTTATGAAATAGAAAAGATTTTTAAAAGGGGGGCGGTGAACTGACAAATCAAACAAAGCATTTCTCAAATAGCTTGAATGTGTTTATAGGTCTTTGTCATTACAGCCATGTTTGGATTCCCCTCAAATTAATGCGCTCCATCTTGGCAACCACAATCCCTAAAGACACATATGCAACAAACACACTTGAAACTGTGACTGGAACAAATTTTACTTAAACTTCTGAAAACTATTGCAGGCTTAATACTAGCCTTTTATCCTCAACTTACAAATAGCAGCATTGTTAAAATATTCCAAATGAGAATATTTAAATATGAGTATTCCAGATGCTTAAGAAAGAATTATTTATTTTCTGCAGTGTCCATCTAAATATCAATTTATGTACCTTTTAATTATATTCAGGGAATATACCCACATGCATTTTATACATGTTATATGGTGTTATTATATATAATGTATAATAGTTGGTAGAGTTCATATGTAATATGAGAATATAAGCTACTATAAAAGGAAAATCAACACTTTCACAAATATAAATCTCACAGAATGCGAAAGGTGTAGTTGCTCCAGTGTTACTGTAGAAGACACTTTAGTCACCACATTTATTCCATTGTCTCTGCAAACTGTCTCTGTATAATCCACTAACAGTCCAGATAAAACTTATTAAAGGTTGCAAACTATGCATACAGTATATAAACATGAAATTGCCTTTTTTTAGTGAAACAAATGCAATGTGATTCAAAGTTAATGTCTCATAAAATAGATCCCTTCCCATGAATGAGCACATGATTCAAACAGGATTGAACTGCATCTGTAGTTACCTTTTTCATGAATGTGACCCAGGCCCCCTCGAGCAGAGTGTCACTTTTACATGCACATCCAACATGATAAATGTCATCAGGGCATGTGTTTCATATAAAGATGGCCAAGCCTATGGCTATCTCAGTTCGGGGCCTAGAGGTTTGTTCATAGGCTTTCTCCATTGCCCTCTGCTCTTTACCCCTTTGACCTGGAGGCTCCCGGACAAAGAGAGCATCCTCCAGTGGGAAGAGCTAGACAAAGAGCTGGAACTTTTGTCTGAACTCTGATACATTCTATCCATGTAAACTTGGAAGAAATCTTTCTGATTTCAATTTTAGTGTATTTCTTTCTAAATGGGGGTTGGGGGTGGTGATTTTGCCTGCCTGCCTCAGAGATGTTAGAGTCAAATGATGCAATGCAAGTCAGCATGCTGCAAAACTGTATCACACATACACACACAGGTGTGGGCACACGTGCATGAGTGCATACATGCACACACACATACACACACATATACACACATGCACACATACATGCACACACACTGACAAACACAGACACACACAGAGAGAGAGAGAGAGAGAGAGAGAGAGAGAGAGAGAAATCCCGTTTCAAACTTTTATGTTCTCTGGCTCTTGGTTGAATTATGAGGAGTTTCATAAATCCTGTCCTTTTTACAGTTAGTGTTAATGCTTCATAATGATGAAAAAAGATGAAGAGAAAAAAAGAAAGAAAAAAGAAAGAAAAAGGCTGGAAAATGTGTGCTATAATCGAACATGGAAAGATTTGTTACTTTTTCTTTCCTATCTCCATTAACCTCTGAGGAAGGTCATAGGCAGGCCAGAGCTAAAGGGTTGATTTCCTTTTTGCTTCTGCAAAATCTTCAAATGCGAGAGGAAGACAGTCGTAGAGTCCTTCATATTCCGAAAGGCTTGGGGAAAAAGAACTTCCTTGGCATGTGACATTCTTCAGGAAATGCATAGATTTTTCTCCGTCTTCTTTGCCACTTTATCTCAATCAAACTCATGTCAGATTGTAATCATCAATGGACTGTGCTATTCTGAGTAAAGTCTTACAACAGTGCAAGGCCGATGTGTCTCCAGGGCCTCACAGGCTTGATAATGTTAAGGCTACTGTGAATAAAAGGAACTTACAACTGTAATCATCTCAGCTCATAACCGCTCAGACAATCTGTCATGTTGGCTGTCCACTCAGAACTCTTTCCAGATCACAAACAGTCTTTCAGAACAGATTAATGCTGGCTGTTGAAAGACATTTTTTTCCTAATTATATGGTCAACACATAGTCTTTGAATAACTACTATCTGCTTGATAGTATCCTTAAAATAATGAGATAAAAATAATAGTAACAGGCCAGATTGGTGGATCATGCCTTTATTCACAGCACTCAGGAGCAGAAACATGAATCTCTGTGAGTTTGAGGCCAGCTTGGTATACATAGTGAATTCCAGAGCAGCCACGGCTACATACTTAGCTATTGGTCAAGGCCCTCTGATATGATGGATACTTGTTCCAGTCTTCATATAAATGTATTTTTCACAGCAAGAATAAGAGTTTGGTATTCTTGCCTAGTCTACTAGAAGGAAAACAGAATTTAATAGAGTTACGTGTGTGTGTGTGTTACTTTTTTGTTGCTGTGAGAAAACACAGGAGCAAAGAAAGAAAACAGTAAGTGGAGTTGGGTTATGAACTCTCAAAGTCTACCTTCAGTGGCAAACTTCCTCCAGTAAGGCTTCAACTCCTAAAGATTACATAATTTCTTCAAACAAATGTACCAACAGTGGACCAAGTATTCAAATACATGAGCCCATGAGGGAAATTTCTCATTCAAACCACTGCATTAGTTAACTTGTGGAAATTCACCATCATTCAATATTTGCTGGTTATACACCATACATCAGCTGTTCAGTCCTCCCTCTGGAGATCTTTATAGGTAGACCTTAAACCTCTTAGTGATACAGCTTTGAAATCATAGTGCCTTTCTAAACATGTTATGCTAATTTCTTTGGATTCAAGCTGTGATTCATCCTAAAGGTGAAACTCTTGTCATTTCTAGATTGCTCCAAAAAACCAGCATTTATTCATGCCATTTATTGATGCCATTTTCCAACTCTTAGAAGATTTTGGGATGTTTCCCATTCCTCCCTTCCTCTGTCCTCCTGATATTCCTCCTCCCTCTCTTTTCTTCTCTCCATCTTCCTCCTCTGTATTTTTACTCCTTTCTTTTTACAGTTCTTCACAACACTACTAGATCAATTCCAAGTCTCTGCAGATCTATAGGTATTTCATTTTATATTTTCTAGGTTTCTCAGGATCATGGCACAATACTCTAACAAGGGTCCTTCAGTTCCTAAGGTTCTATTGGGCTTTAAAAAAATTAATTGGACACTTAAGCCTTTTTTTTAGTTCAACTAAATAATATAGAGATCTTAATCTGATTCTTAGTCAATAAATAGATTGTGGGAAGAAAACTTGCACATTAATAGCACACTGCTTTTTGACATGCTATTGTGGAAGAGATTATCAGATTCCTTCTGTGGCTGAATAGTGAATATTTTGTCTTCGTGAGCCATGTAAAGTCTCTGCTATGACTCCTTATCATTTATTGGAATAGAGCAGCCAAAAATAACACAGAAGTGAAGTAAATTGTAGTATGTTTCAATAAAATCTTTACTTCTAAACATGGAAGTTTGAATTCCACATAACTTTCATGTCATGAAATATTATTTTTTAGATGTTTTCAGTCAGTTAGAAATAAAAGAAATACTTAATTACATGCAAAACCTGGCAACAGGGATGAGTCACCTACTTTTTCTTAAACGCGTTCTTTTCTTAGTACATTCAGATGCCTTTTATATTTCTGTTTTGTTTTGGTGAGTTTCAGAGATCAGGAAAGAGATAAGACAAATGAAAAACACAGTTCTGGAATGCATAAGTGACTCCATGTTCAGAAAGTCTTTAAAATCTTGTAAGAAAGTCATTTTGCCATAAATGCAAACCAGGAAAATGTGTGTCTTCATCTTAGATACATTACAGAAATTCTGGCCTTCAGCGTTCTCACTTTAAATAGCCATTACTCCTAAGGACCACATGAATCTTTGTTGCATACACTTTCCTACATGACAGTGATTCTCAGGTAAGAGTCTTCATGCTTCTTCACCCCAAGTTTGAGTATTATGGCAGTAGAAAGAGCTAAATGTGGTTTGCTTTTCTGAGTCTTGCATCACCAAACTTCATTAAAAGAATCTCTGTATTCCAGAAATGCACTTGTTTGACTCTTCCATGACCCATGACCACACCATCTTATATTTATAACTGCTGTGGAATTGTTTTGCTCTTCTTGATTGGCACACATCATTTGGAAAACAAGTTAGGGTCCTTCAATGGGTTCACATAACTTAGCACTGGGTACAACTAGTTCAGATGATTAAGCAACATCTGTACCATGAGCCTCCATGCTACTTTATTGTTGTTGTTATTAAACTGCACTGCCTGTTAGGAAAAAGCTCTTGGTTTTATTTTCTCATCTGTGGTCACATCTCTTTTCTCTCCCCCCCCCCGGGTTTATTATTATTAATTCTTTTGCCCTCTCTCCCTCCAACTCTTTCATTGTAAAATGTACACATAAGACACAGTCAAAAACTACATTTATACCATCCTTATTTACAAGTTTTTCCACTTTTAAAATAACTGAAAATCTAATATTAAAAATCAGCTAGTGCCTCAGTGACCCAGATCTCCATTCTCCTTAAGAGTAAGCTAGTGTAAGATTTTGGAATCAAAGAGATGTGTGGGCCATAAAACAGAACACACAACTGGATTACATGCATAGTTTTCATAGATGAATGTATGAAAAAACGCCTCTATTCTCACTGCACTGTGCTGCAGAGAACACCCTAACTCAGTCACAATTCTATAAAGCAACTCGTGGGCATTGACAGCATGTGAACACCTGACCTAGTTGTGGTCTACAGCAGAATACTACTAAAGTGGAACATGCTTTTCTGTACATTCCCTCTGATACTCAAGACTCACACTAGTAAACTCATCTATTCAACCTAAGTTTCCATAAAACTGATAATTTTGGATATTTAATCACACTAAAATAAACAATAATGAGACATCCTATTCAATATAAGTTAATGAGTCCAATAAGAACTCATTAGCTCCTTTGTCAAAGATCAAGTGACCATAGATGTGTGGGTTCATTTCTGGGTCTTCAATTCTCTTCCAATTGATCTTCCTGCATGTCTCTGTACCAATACCATGCAGTTTTTATCACTATTGCTCTGTAGTTCAGCTTGAGGTCAGGGATGGTGATTCCTCCAGAAGTTCTTTTATTATTGAGGATAGTTTTCGCTATTCTGGGTTTTGTTGTTGTTGTTGTTTTTGTTGTTGTTGTTATTCCAAATGAATTTGAGAATTTCTCTTTCTAATTCTATGAAGAATTGAGTTGGGATTGTAATGGAGCTTGTGTTGAATCTGTAGACTGCTTTTGGCAAGATGGCCATTTTTACTATATTAATCCTGCCAATCCATGAGCATAAGAGATCTTTCCATCTTCTGATATGTTCTACGATTTCTTTCTTCAGAGACTTGAAGTTCTTGTCATACAAATCATTCACCTGTTTGGTTAGATTCACACCAAGGTATTTTATATTATTTGTGACTATTGTAAAGGGTGTGATTTCCTTAATTTCGTTTTCAGCCTGTTTATCTTTTGAGTAGAGGAAGGCTACTGATTTCTTTGACTTGATTTTATAACCAGCCACTTTGCTGAAGTTGGTTATCAGGTTTAGGAGTTTTCTGGTGGAAGTTTTGGGGTCACTTAAGTATAGTATCGTATCATCTGTGAATAGTGATATTTTGACTTCTTCCTTTCTTATTTGTATCCCTTTGACTTCTTTTTGTTGTCTAATTGCTCTGGCTAGGACTTCCAGTACTATATTGAACAGGTAGGGAGAGAGTGAGCAGCCTTGTCTAGTCCCTGATCTTAGTGGGATTGCTTCAAGTTTCTCTCCACTTAGTTTGATGTTAGCTAGTGGCTTGCTGTATATTGCTTTTACTATGTTTAGGTATGATCTCTGAATTCCTGATCTTTCCAAGACTTTTTTTTATCAAGAAGGGATGTTGAATTTTGTCAAATGCTTTCTCAGCATCTAGTGAGATAATCATGTGGTTTTTTCCTTTGAGTTCATTTATACAGTGGATTACATTGATGGATTTCTGAATATTGAACCATCCTGCATTCATGGGATAAAACCCATTTGATCATGATGGATGATTGTTTTGAGGTGTTCTTGGATTCGGTTTGCTAGAATTTTATTGAGTATTTTTGCATCAATATTCATAAGGGAGATTTGTCTGAAGTTCTCTTTCTTTGTTGGGTCTTTGTGAGGTTTAGGTATGAGCATGATTGTAGCTTCATAGAACAAATTGGGTAGTGTTCCTTCTGTTTCTATTTTGTGGAATAGTTTGAAGAGAATTGGTATTAGGTCTTCCTTGAAGGTCTGATAGAATTCTGCACTAAAACCATCTGGTCCTTGGCTTTTTTTGGTGGGGAGAATTTTAATGACTGCTTCTATTTCTTTAGGGGTTATGGGACTGTTTGGATGGTTTATTTGATCCTGATTTAATTTTGGAACCTGATATCTGTCTAGAAAATTGTCCATTTCATCTAGATTTTCCAGTTTTGTTGAGTATAGGCCTTTGTAGTAGGATCTGATGATTTTTTAAAATTTCCTCAGTTTCTGTTGTTATGTCTCTCTTTTCAGTTCTGATTTTATTAATTTGGATACTGTCTTTGTGCCCTCTAGTTAATCTGGCTAAGTGTTTATCTATCTTGTTGATTCTCTCAAAGAACCAGATCCTGGTTTTGTTGATTCTTTGTATAGTTCTTTCTGTTTCTACTTGGTTGATTTCAGCCCTGAGTTTGATTATTTCTGCCATCTACTCCTCTTGAGTGTATTTGCTTCTTTTTGTTCTAGAGCTTTCAAGTGTGCTGTCAAGTTGTTAATGTATGCTCTCTCCAGTTTCTTTTTATAGGCACTTAGAGCTATGAGTTTTCCTCTTAGCACTGCTTTCATGGAGTCCCACAAGTTTTGGTATGATGTGTCCTCATTTTCATTAAATTCTAAAAAGTCTTTATTTTTTTTTTTATTTCTTCCTTGACCAAGTCATCATTGAGTAGAACATTGTTCAGTTTCCATGTGCATGTGGAATCAGCCTTAGTCCATGGTGATCTGATAGAATGCAAGAGATTATAAGAATCTTTTTGTATCTGTTGAGGCCTGTTTTGTGACCAATTATATGGTCTATTCTGGAGAAGGTACCATGAGGTGCTGAGAAAAGGGTATATTCTCTTTTTTTTTAGGATGAAATGTTCTATAGATATCTGTTAAATCCATTTGGTTCATAACTTCTGTTAATTTCAATGTGTCTGTGTTTAGTTTCTGTTTCCATGATCTGTCCATTGCTGAGAGTAGGGTGTTGAAATCCCCCACTATTATTGTGTGAGGTACAATGTGTGTTTTAAGCTTTAGTAAAGTTTCTTTTATATATGTGGGTGCTCTTGTATTTGGAGCATAGATGTTCAGAATTGAGAGCTCATCTTGGTAGATTTTTCCTTTGATGTGTATGAAGTGTCCTTCCTTATCTTTTTTGATTATTTTTGGTGAAAGTCAATTTTATTTGATATTAGAATGGCTACTCCAACTTGTTTCTTGGGACCATTTGCTTGGAAAATTGTTTTCCATCCATTTTCTCTGAGGTACTATCTGTCTTTGTCACTGAGGTGCGTTTCCTGTATGCAGCAAAATTCTGGGTCCCGTTTGTGTATCCAGTCTGATAGTCTACATCTTTTTATTGGAGAACTGAGTCCATTGATGTTAAGAGATATTAAGAAAAAATGATTGTGGCTTCCTGTTATTTTTGTTATTAGAGGTGAATTATGTTTGTGTAGCTATCTTCTTTTGAGGTTGTTGCAAGATTACTTCCCTGCTTTTTCTAGGTTGTAGTTTCCTTCCCTGTGTTGGCATTTTCCATCATTTATCCTTTGAAGTGCTGGGTTTGTGGAAAGATATTGTGCAAATTTGGTTTTGTCATGGAATATCTTGGTTTCTCCAATTACAGTGATTGAGAGTTTTGCTGGGTATAGTAGTCTGGGCTGGCCCTTAGGGTCTGTATGATATCAGTCCAGGATCTTCGGGCTTTTATAGTTTCTGGTGAGAAGTCTGGTGTAATTCTTATAGGTCTGCCTTTATATGTTACTTGACCTTTTTCCCTTATTGCTTTTAGTATTTTTCTTTGTTTTGTGCATTTGATGTTTTGATTATTATGTGATGGGAGGTATTTCTTTTCTGGTCTAGTCTATTTGGCATTCTGTAGGCTTCTTGTACATTTATGGTCATCTCTTTCTTTAGATTAGGGAAGTTTTCCTCTATAATTTTGTTGAAGATATTTACTGGCCCTCATCTTTACCTATTATCCTTAGGTATGGTCTTCTCATTGTGTCCTGGATTTCCTGGATGTTTTGGGTTAGGAGCCTTTTGCATTTTGCGTTTTCTTTGACAGTTGTGTCATTGTTTTGCATAGTATCTTCTGTGCATGAAATTCTCTCTTCTATCTCTTGTATTCTGTTGATAATGCTAGTGTCTATAACTCCTGATCTCTTTCCTAGGTTTTCTATCTCCAGGGTAGTCTCCCTTTGAGATTTCTTGATTGTTTCTACTTCCATTTTTATGTCCTAGATAGTTTTGTTCAATTCCTTCACCTGTTTGGTTGTGTTTTCTTGCAATGCAATTCTTTAAGGGATTTTTTTGTTTCCTCTTTAAGGGCTTCTACCTGTTTACCTGTGTTCTCCTGTTCTTCTTTAAGGGAGTTACTTATGTCCTTCTTAAAATCCTCTATCATCAACAGGAGAAGTGATTTTAATTTTGAATCCTGCTTTTCTGGTATGATGGGGTATCCAGGGCTTGCTATGGTGGGAGAACTGGGTTCTGATGATGCCAAGTAACTTTGGTTTCTGTTGCTTATGTTCTTGTGTTTGCCTTTCGCCATCTGGTTAACTCTAGTGTTACCTGCACTCATTGTGTCTGACTGGAGTCTGTCTTTCAGTTATCTTGCTTGTGTCAGAAATCCTCAGAGTCCAGATGTCTCTGTGATCCTGTGATCCTAAGCTCCTGGGTGGAAGAACTCCTGGGACTCAGGCTGCCTCTGGGATCCTGAAATCCTGCTACTTTGCCTTCAGTGGTTCCTCTAGGATGGTTTAGGATATGGTGTCTTCATAGGAGCAGACCAGCTAGGTGTTCACTGGTCTGAGTGGAGTGACTCCTCTAGAATGGCTCAGGGTACGGTGTCTGCTGCTCTGTGTACAGTGGCTCCTCAAGGATGACTCAGGATATGGTGTCTCCACAGGAGCAGACCAGCTAGGTGTCTGCTCCAGCCAAAAGAACCAGGCACAGGATCGAAGGGAAGTGGTATTTCGCAGGGGCGGGGTTTGGGTTGTTGATGGGACCTGAGAGCCCCCCCCCCCCCCCCCCGCTCCCAGTTGTAAGTCTGGAGCATAGGGTAGTGAGAGAGAGTTCTTACCCACTGCTCTAAGTGCAGTGGCTCCTCGAGGATGGCTCAGGATACGGTGTCTTCACAGGAGCAGACCAGCTAGGTATCTGCCCCAGCCAAAAGGCACCATCACAGCACTTTTAACTATAGTCATCATGCTAAGCATTAAAGATCCAGAATTTATTCAAAGAGAAGCAGAGGTTTCTTTGAAATATCCTTCTTCGATAAGGCATTCAGTTCTCTGCATGTATAAATATTTGAAATGAAGTTAGAGTTTATACTAACATAGGAAAGTAGCAGTAATAGGTTCCCCTCCATGTTTCCTGGCTTCACCAGCCATAGGTAAGTAGATAAGTTACAGAAATGAATTTCTTCCCATGGAGCAGGCCTAAAGTTTAATTAGACTGCTGTTGGCTATCCCCATGATAAAAGAGTATCTTAGTATACCTTTGGAGCTGTTTTGTTATTCCAGTCATTGTGCTCAATAGGCAACACACCTGCGTAGAACTGTTGGTTGCTTTTCTCCCTTGGCAGATTGCATAGCACCTCCTAATACTATGAAAGCTAGTCCTTATGGAGGAAGCTTCCCTGTGAGATGCAGTTTGACTTTCCAAGTCCTTGGTCAAAAATGTGTGGTGTCTTCAGCAATAGAGACTTACCTCTAACTATTTGAGGCAACCAAGGACAACAGTAATAGCCTATACTGGGTTTTGTTTTGGGAGTGTCTTTGGACTCCCTGATCAACAATTCAAAAGTAGGTTTTGAAAGTTATTGTCTTTTGTCTTCCCATTTAATAACTATTTTCTTCAGTTGTATCTTCCAACTATATATTTGTATACATAAAATCTCCCTTCCTACTATACATATTAATTTAATGTACTCACTTTTTCTTAAACCATCTTACTGTATGCAATACTTATTTCAGTTAATTTTTTTGAGTTCTCTAGGTACAAAATTATATAACCTACAAAGGTCTTATCTCTTCATTTTATATATCTCTCATCACATTCTCTTATATAAGTCTTCTGGCTAATATCCCAGGTCATTGTTTAACACCGGTATGATGGTGTATTTCTTTATTCTGGTGCCAACTGAGGGAATATCTCCCATGTTTCCCCATTAACATAGACATTATCTTTGAAACTGAGTTGTATTTATTTTATTGTAATTAATTAGTATTATTTCTTATTTTAAAAACAGGTACCCAATTTTGTCGCAAGCATTTTCAGGGTCATGGGAAATGATCTCATGACTTTTGTCCTTAGATTTATGACATGGTAAATTATTTAAGCTTGTTACTAAATATTAATCCATTTAAATCTATGATGTATATCACTTTAATAATTTTAATGAATAATAAATGTTTTGTTAATATTTATGTGTGTGTATAAATGTGTGTGGAGGGCAGAGGCCAATGTCATCGCTCCCCACTTTATTTCTTGAGACAGGGTCTCTCACTGAACCTGAAGTCACCAGTTCAGCTTGGTGAGCTAAGCAGCCAACCCTAAACATGCTCTTTTCTTGACTTCCTCATCACTTGGACTATAGGCCTGTTTTATACAGATGTTGTTGTTGGTTCAGATGAACCAATCTCATGATTTTGCTGCAATCACATTATTGACAGAAAAAGCCACCTTCTCAGCCCCTATTTACTAATGTTTTAGGAGCTTTTATAGTAGTGCTTATAAGTAAGCTTGTTCTGTATTTTTATTTGTATCTTCACCTAGATCAACCATGCCATAAATGATTTGCAAAACAGTAATATAATGGCACTTTTAAAAAGTTTATGTTCGTTGACTAAGTGAATCACTTCTATGGGAGGAGGCCTTCATTCATCAAATATTTGATTACACTCAGGGAGCTGGTACTAGAAGGCAGGTTACATGGTTACATTTACTATGTTCAAGATTAATGAGTTGGTTGACGGTATTCTCCAAAGACCCAATGTGGTTTATGGATTTCCTTCCATATGTACCCATGGATACCACATGTTTTAGGTTTTTTAAATGTTGTTTCATTGTTTTTGTTATTATTTCTCAAACTTTCCCTCTTGAAGATGACCCTATCTTTCTGTATATCAAGGTTTCCGGATTCATCTGGCACATGTTCCTCAAAGGGCCCAAACAACCGTATCTTCTAATACTTTTTATTCATTGTTGGATCATGTCCTACAAAAGACTTGGCTTGAGGTATGACAGCTTGGTTAAACCAACACCCCAGAGCCAAAGTTGCAAACTCTGTGTACACTCACTACAGCTAAATCAGTCCCTCCTGCAAAGAGATGAGCTTGAAGTATTCTCGTATTTGTCATGCCTGGAGATGGCTTATCAGAGAATGTCTAGCATTTAACCAACATTTGCTGTGTGTTTCAACAACCCCAAAGGGGAAAGCAGAAAAGGAGCTCACAGTGCAAAATATGAACATTCCAGAGACACAAAGAAAGCCAGGAAACCATGCTGTTCCAGAAGTCTGTAGCTTTCCAGTTTTCTCAACCATTGTTTTTTCCTGTGTGCTTAAAACAAAGATGGAAGCCAAGATGGAAGCCAAGTCAGCAACTGTAGGCTTTGAGAAGGATGAGATAAGCAGGCAATGAGAAAAGCCCTATAGTGCTCTGTTCTCAGCATTCTGACTAAAGAAACTCTTCATGGTATCTAGAAGCAGAACAAAATGGATTTACTAGTTTAGTCTAGGATTTTTTTTAAGCTGGCTTTAAAAAATCAGTACTTGCTTTTTTATTCTTGTGTTAGAAATATGAAGATACTTTAAGTCAGAAAGGAACAGGCAAAAAATCAGGAGGGGAAGAAAGAAAGGATTTCTAACACCATATTCCTGGGGAGGTAATGACAGGAAGACCCTTAGCATGGGTCAAGAACATGATCTGTGGACATTCAGTGAGGTTCTTTACTACAAGCAGAATCGTGGCTGCAGAGCCAGTTCTCACAGCTGACAGTGAGTATTTTGCACACGTTACCATGGGTTGTGATTTCCC
The DNA here is from genome assembly GCF_011762505.2 of Arvicanthis niloticus. Taxonomy (NCBI): domain Eukaryota; kingdom Metazoa; phylum Chordata; class Mammalia; order Rodentia; family Muridae; genus Arvicanthis; species Arvicanthis niloticus. Next base: position 85,813,707 of record NC_047659.1, on the reverse strand, counting down.
TACTTTCCCTCTAACATTTGCAACAAACTATGGATCTTTTATTATATAATTATTAACTGCAAAAAGAGAGATCAGGATTACAGGAAATCTCTCATTCTGAGTCTTGCAGAGAGATGGCTGAACCAGGAGCCAGAACACCAGAGTTTACTTTCAGCCAGAATACAAATGCCCCTGGGTCTGAGAAATCATTAGACTTCATGAGCTATACACATTTACGAGTTATTTGAAAGGTATGATTGAGATAACATACAGATTAGTTGTGAAGGAAAGAAAGGAAAGAATTCAGGTTCTCTAGATTTGAACAACTAAGATAGAAAATAATGATCCCAGGCTTCAAGTCATATATCAATTAAACAAATTCTGTGAAATGCATTAATGTTGAGTAACTGATGTTTTCTGCAAACAAGAAATTTAAAGAATAAACTATAATTAGATAAAAATGGGGATCAGGATACAAAATATAGTTCATACAGCATGTAAGATAAGAGGAAGAAAAATCCAATCACTTCTTAACTTGAAAGAGATGACAGAGAAAAATGTATGGGGGGGGTAGCAATTTAAAATTTCCCATATTCTTATTTATCCTGGGGTGCCATTGGCCATGTTATTTAACTTACCCATTATTTCTTCTGAAACAATTGCATTACAGTAAGAACAGATAAATAGAACCCCGGAGTACACTAGATCACTGAAGTGTTGGTTGCTTTAAACAAAGAGAAGTATCAAATCAAGGCAGTTCCTGGATGCTGTTCTCCTGGGCACAGGCTCATCGTTCAGAGCTGTCAAAGGGTGTTGTCACTCTCAAGCTTCTGTGACACGCAGGACTAATTGTTTGCAGCCCAAGGCATTACATGTCCCACTTTTAAAGGCACTGAGACAGCATCTTCTGAGTTATCCACTCACTCTAATTCTTCTGTTTATGGCACAATGATGGCAGTTATGAATTCCTTTGTTTTCTATTAGGGAGTCTCACTCACCTGCTGAGGGTTAATCAAGTGCTCACTATGCCCACAGATGATTCAAATTATTTCAGACGATCTGTCTGAGTGAGTTTGAGATGTGTTTTTAAGCTATTCATATTTCAGATGACTATTGCAGAGCATAAAAAGCCCTTGATCTTTGGACCAATCAAGATATGTAAACTTTCCAAATTCTATCTGCTATCAAGACCATGGTACAATTTCTAGAAATCTCGTCTGAATGACTCTCGTTCCAGAATCTGCAGCCTAATGCTGTTTATAATCTTATACTTCTCTTCTCTTTCCAACTTAGGGATTCTGAAAGCAGAAACTGTCTCATACATGTTTTTATATTCCCTATGTGCAGGACGATATGCTCTATACATAGAGAAGTGATCAAGTATACATAGGCAGGATAGTAAATGTGGCCCATGCTGTGACTAAAAAGAGGGGCCTATGCAGGAAAACTGCTTGGTTTCAAATCCCAACTTTGTATGACTTTTGACAAGTCCCTAACATTCCTCCTACTCAGTTTTCTTATCAGTCTCATTAAACCTTATCTAACAACACCGTGCCCATTCCTAGCTTTGCTAGAGGAATAAATAGATTAATATAATTCAAGTGTTTAGATCATCCTCTGTGGTATAGGAAGTTCCTCATACATGCTTCCTCAATGGTGGGAATAAGATCTGTTTAGCACTTTAGAGCATTTATTTGTGAAATGTGTCACCACTCTACGTGCTGTATATTATTCCTCTGGGGGAAAAAGAGAGTGCTAGTCCCATTTTGATTTTTCTAAAGTTAAAGGGAGCTGTCCTTAAACATAGATTAGCACACAGACAGTAACAGCAGAGTATTGGGCAATCAGAAGAGGCACCTCCTAGAGAATGAGCAAGAGTAAGACACAATTATGTTCCCTGTAGTCAGATACCAACTGAAATCTTAGCCTCATAATTCCTAAAATTTATGTTTATACCAAGCAAGGAAGAGGCAAGCTAAAATTTACTGGACATAATTATTACAATTCCTTAGTATTTTCTAAGATGTAAATAATTTTAATCCATTTTTAACCAGGCTAATGAATGATTTTTCAGACTCATGATTTATTAGTATGGGGCACCCAACTTAGATAAATAACTGTGAATTTGTTTTGTTTATCACTTAAGGTTTAAAATAAACCAACCTGATATCTGAGAGTAAAAAGCAAAGGGCTAAATCTATAATAAACTGAAATACATAACATGATAGATAGCTTTCCTATCAAATACTAGACATTATAGAAGATAAGGAATAGTGACTTTTAGAGAAAATATTCCAAAATAATAAGATAATAGTTATAATTACACTGAGACCAAAAACAATTATAAAGATATTACAATTATTAAAAATATAAAGATATAAACAATTATAAAGATATTTCTAACCTAAAACATACATTAAGAACTGAAGTTAACAGACAATTGTAAGCTACTATGTGGGTACTGGGAACCGAACCTGGTTCTCTGCAAGGGCAGCTAGTTCTCCTAACATCCGAGCCATCTCTCCAGCTCTCATCTCTTCCTCTTACATACAGAAATAAAAAGGCCCTGCACTTCTCAACGAATATTGTCATATAAATTAGAATCTGCATCACAAGTGAAGTCTACAACTGTTGTTCTGTACATTCTCATGTGGACCCGCTCAGCATTGAGAAATCCAGGAAAGAACTGAACAGTTCTAAATTGCCATAAAACCTAATCTGGAATTCATCTTGAAGGCTCCAAGCTTTGCTTCCTGATATCCACCCATGTGTGCTGTGCCCTCTATGGTTGTGCCAGGAGCCAGTTCCTACACACATGACCGATGACCAGTCCTGAGCATCTGAAAAACAGGCAAACTGTATAAATGCTTGCTTTAGATGCTGTGCCAGGACACTTGGGGTCTGATGACCCCTGTGAGTATGGCCACCTGAAAAAGGGACCCATCCACCAAGCACTAAACTACATCATCTGATTTGCTCCCCATTGGTTTCCAACAGCTTTTACACATCTCTCTGTGTGGCTTAGTCTCTTTAACCTCACACTGGCACTTAAACAAAACTGTCATATCTTTATAACACTTAAAATGCAGAGTTTTGGAGGAGTTTCTCTGAGTATATTGAAATAGCTGTTTATCTTTATCTGGTAATAAATAACACTAGGAGGAAAAGGCATGCTTAAGATAGATAGTCCACAAAACTCCAGAATTATTGCAAAATCACAGTTTTATCTATCATTTTTTAGAGCCCATTTGATTTATCCCAGCTTGGCATATTAGAGTAGACATGGGAGATACAAACAAGCCGATAGTTAAAATTTTGTCTGCATATGAATCTCCTCTGGCCTCCTTCTCTGCCAGGAAAATTTTTTCTGTTGTCAGTCAAATGATCCTAATATCCTCTTGGAACAGAGCAATGATTTTAAAGTGCAAAGTCAAAGTCCTTCCCCAGCCTTAGGGAGAAAACTTGTTTTTTCCTTGAGCTGTTGATGTGTTTAAGAGAAATGACTTTCGTTTATTATGTCAGATGATAGAGGACACAGTTAATTCTGGAAAAAGGAACATGTTTATGAAGACAATAATTTGAATCTCAAACTACATAAGGGCTGAATTCCTCAGCATTAACCAGAGAAAGGGAGTTTTACAGTTGAAATATTTTCAGTTTTGCTCTTTGAAAGTGCCTTCCATATCAATATGTATGCCTTCCATATTAATTTGTATTATTAATCTTGAAAGAAGCCTAGGCATTCTGACCATGGCTTGCTTTGCTTTTAATTATCTGGCTATTCCCATAGCTTTTGTAGAGTTTTAATCAGAAATTCCACTTTGACCCTAAAGAAAATACAAACACAACTTTATCCTAAATATTATTAAAAGGTCTTATTTTATAGTAGATAAAGTAAAGCCTAAGATAGCCTTGATCCAGAGTTACTGAGCTTATTTTAACAACAGTTACAGCAATTTTGTTTAAGTATCATTGGCTAGAACAAAATTGAAAAAAAGTCACCGATAGACACACTTAAAAACAAGAAGAAAGTGGTGATTGCCTCTAAAGAAGGATTTAGACAGAGTCAGAAGGCCTGGGGAGACGGCCAAGCCAAAAAAGCACTTGGCTACAAGCACAAGGACCAGAGTTTAAGTTCTCAGAACTCACATGAAAAGGCCAGATGTGGTAGACATGAGATAGAATGTCTATAAAACTATTTATAATCCCAAAACAAAGTAGGCAGAGACAGATGAATCATCAGGCCTTGATGGACAGCCAGACTAGTCTACTTGACAAATTCCATGTTAATGAAAAGGAAGTTGAACTGCCCCTAAGAAGCAATGCCAAAGGTTGTTACATGACATTCACATGCAAGTACACATATGAAACATATATACATACATACATACACACACACACAAAATGTGTCCACCTTGAGTTAGAATCTCTATAGAACTCTTTACTTATTGGTTTTTTTAAAAAAATAATAAAGCTTATGCAAAATAACTTAGAAACTGCAAAATGGTGGAGTCTTGATGGAGAAACTAACCCGAGTAAGATAGACAAAGAGAGAGACAGAGTGACACAAAGAGAGACAGAGAGAGAAAGACAGAGACAGAGAAAGACACAGAGAGACAGAGAGAGACACAGAGACCAACAGACAAAGACAGAGAAAAAGAGAGAATGATACACAGAGAAAGAGAAACAAGGAGACAGATATAGAGGAAGACAGAGAAAAACAGAAATGTAGACATACACAAAAAGAAAGAGGAGAAGGAGACAGAGGCAGATAAACACAGAGAAAGACAGAGACAGAGAAATGGAGAGAGATCACTTGATTACAGCAGGCTAAAGCATCCATTGCCAGCTGGCACTGTAGTCCAGAAAAGGCAGTTTTCAGTGAAGGCCTGCCCGTGAGACTCTAGCAAAATTGTGTCTCTGTATAGTTTTGAGAGAGAATGGCTTATTCCTATGGAACCTCTTTCTTTGCTCAGAACACTGGCTGATAGGATGTGTCACAGCCACATTATGGAAGGGAACATGCTTTACTGAGTTTACTTGATACAAGTATTAAACATATATAAAACTTTCTACATCGATATCATGGCTACTTTTGACCAAACAACTGAGCATAATCGCTTAGCCAAGTGGAAACAGAAAATTGGCCATCATAGGAGCCTTATAGATTAACCTGGTTCTTGTACATCTGAGTTTTTCATAGTATTTATAAAGAATGAATTTCCAAAAATAATTTTAAGTAAAATGTGAAATACATGTATTCACATTTTACATGCTTCTTTGATTTTTATCTTTTGGTTTTTTGATGCTTATATGTTAAAATTTGTGCCATGTGGGCAGTCATCCCCCATCCTCTCTCTTCTTTTCTTCTCTTCTCTTCTCTTCTCTTCTCTTCTCTTCTCTTCTCTTCTCTTCTCTTCTCTTCTCCTCTCCTCTCCTCTCATCTCCTCTCCTCTCCACGCCTCTCCTCTGCTCGCCCCTCCTCCCCTCTCCGCACCTCTCCCCCTCTCTCTCTCTCTCTCTCTCTCTCTCTCTCTCTCTCTCTCTCTCTCTCTCTCAGTCCAGTGTCTCAAATAGCCTGGAAATTGCTCTGTAACACAAGGCTAGCATAGAACCTGAAATCCTCCTGCCTCAGCCTCCTGAGTTCTAAGATCTAAAAGTCTGTTCCATCATACCTGGTTCTAACACTTTCAAAATAAGTAAATACAGCTAAAAATTTTCTCCAGCAACTTTCCAAAGAATATAATCTGTTCCCATCAAGCACCTCATCACATTTACCACTGATGAAGGCATTTAGAACTTCATTTCAGAAGCCAAGTCATAGGGCTTATATCAAAGAGAAGAAGGGCTTCACACTTAAAAAAGTAGTCCACCAGAATACAGAATGCTAGTCATCAAAGACATTGCTCTTTGGTCTTTTGTTTCATTACTAGTCAGATAGAAATAAAGAAGATGAGGAAGGTCACTCAAATCGTTTGTGTTGATTTTCAAAATGACTCCTGATAAATTTTAATTGTTTGGGTTTTGTTTATTTTTGTTTTTTTAATATGTTTGCAGAGTGGGTCATTCCTTTGGTTGAATGATTGGTTTGTTTTTGAACCCTGATTAAATACATTATTTATAAAGATGAGGGAAGAAAAGGAATCTATGAATATAAATGGGAATTTAAAGAATGATTTGAAAGAATGATATAGATTTTAATTGGTTTTCTTGAAAGAATACCTCCATCAGTATAAATGATTCCACCAGTTTTTGTAGAAGCACTGTTTTCTCTCCCCAAATATTTGCTTTTCTTGTTAAACTTGGATTATAAATAGCATATAACAGAAAGCCTATAAGATAAATCACAGTGTATACATTAAAGTAAGCTAGACACTCTAGTTTAAAATTTAAGAACTAGAGATAAGCAGTAAAATACAATGGTGCCAAGAAAGGAGGGCCACGATTTCAATCACGTAAGCAATTGTTAGCAATAGTAAAAGTAGCAATTTCAGTAATCTGTTTGACTTTTGATAGCATGGATTCAAATCTCATTTATGGTTATTAGACACATCCCTGCCATAGATGAAGCCTGACAAATTAAACCACCTCTTTGTAAGTTGATAAATATTCCTTTTACCTAAAAAATGACCCAAAGAACTGTCTATCTATAATGGTCAGGATAATTCAGTCCTTTCTGTAAAATTTACCACATATTTAACAGCTTAAAACAATACAAATTTCTTCTCTGCCATTTCTGTAGATCTGAAGCCCAAACTGTGTTCCCTTGAGCTGAAATCAGTGTGGATGGGCTAGCATTCATTAGTGGGTTCTAGAGGAAAGGTCTTATCTTTGCCTCTTCCAACTTCTGTAAGATTTCCACATTCTTTGACTTTGGGCTCACCCTCCATCTTTAGGACACAGAACCAAGCAGTTTCATTTGCACCTGTATTGTCACCTGTATGTTTCTTTCTCTTCAGCCTCTCAGGTGCACACACAGGACTCATGTGGTTGGTATATTCTGATCTGGAGGCTAGGGAGACTCTTTGCATCCTAAAGGCTCTTGATTAGCAACATTGATGCCACTTCTAACCTTAGTTTTACTAATCACATAGTTTACTATGTCCACAAGTTCCAGTATAGGATATGCACATCATTACAGAAACATTATTCTGTCCTATAAATTAATAATTCTTTTAATTTTTTCATATTATTTGATTAAATACCTTATGAGGAATAATTACATATTTTAACTGAAATAGAATACATGTTTTCCATTCTACCTTTCCCTCCTCTAGCTCCTTCCAGCTACCCTCTCTTAACCCTTCCAATGATCCCCTACTCCCAGATTGATAGCCTCTTTTTTTATTATTAGATTGTATTTATATTCATCTGTGCATATATAATACATATTATATATACATATATCCATCTAATGATAGACAATAACTCCTAAAGGTAGATCATGAACAGGTTATTCCCTTTTCTGGTGTATAAATTTTTATAAATTAAACTTTGCCCAATGAGAGATAAGACAATAAATTTAGGGTTGTATATAACCCAAAACTGTGTCTTAAAGACAAAAATCATTATGCCAAATTCAATTACAACCTCATTAGTATTTAGCCTTTTGGAAAATTTTTTCATTCATACTCATTGGGATCTTTAAAAGGAGATAAAATATAACGCAAATTCTAGCTTATAAAAACATTAGCATGTATTTGGCCCCCAACAAAATGCCTCTCGGATTTTGTGCCATAAATTGAGTGCAAAACAAATGTTCGACATAGTCATGGCTGATCGTTAGAGGTTTTAGGGTGGAGAGCGCTCCCCTTAGAGCCTGTTCCAACTCCTCTCTGACACACGCCTTTCTGAAAAATGACAAGAGATTAATTGTCTCTTGGGGAGGGGATTAGAGGCCATGCCCTCTGAGACAGTATTGTCCATCTTTCAGTAGCCATGACTGTCTAGTTTTTGTTTCGCATGTGTGGCTTTGGAAGACAAGTGTAATAGCGCTCTGCATAACAGTCCACAAAACATTTGAAATTGGTTCATATGTCACCCTGAGGCTAAATACCTTTAGTTCCTCAAGACATTGGTGGGAACCTGAAAGTGATGAAAAATAAAGACCAGTACCCCTGTGGAGCATTCTATTGGAGATAAATTTATCAGTTTAAATGAAATTTTCTAACAGACTCATTTATCTAATAAATTGAGTCACAGTACATGGGGGAAATCTAGTCACAACTTTACCTATGGCTGTATACAAGGAGAGAGTTGGCAGACTTTCCAGAATACTGACCTTCCTTACAAAGGGTGTTTTAGCAGGTAGTAAAGTACCATGTTGTCTTCGTCTCTCATAGACATAGCTATCCTGCCCACGTGTGAGCATAAATGACTGTATTAAGAAGGTGAACAGAGCTCAGTGTACAGGCTTCCAAACACAACCAAAGATATGCTCACTCTCTCAGTTCAATATGAAGATAAGTCTTTGCCTCTGTAACTTGAGAGTGATCCTTTCCAGAGAGTAGGGGAATTTTAAAACACCTAAATAAAAATCTAAAAATCTCTCAGCAATTGCAGGACCCCATTTTTACTTTCCAAGTACATATTTTAATGACATTTCCCAAGTAGCATTAAAAACACCCAGTGAAAAATGTGGTTATGGCTGGGTAAAATTTAAAATCTTCAAAGCTTAATATGTTTTATTCACTCAGAAAACACTGGTAACAGTAAAAATTCATGAGAAGGCCAGAGTCTCAAAACCATGTCATTAAATTTCATTATGAAAATATATTTATAAAATATTATTATTCTACTTTGTAAGTTCTATTCTAATGGCCTCTAATGTCTTCATGTATCTTCCCCAGTATATTGCTAAAGTTTGGGTAACAAAGTCTTCAAGATCCAGGGAAAGACTCTGAGCACTTTAGATAGATCGGAAGCATATGTTGGGGACGGGGAGAGTTGAGAGGGCCAACTGCTGAGTAGGCAACTATTCTCACCATTTTCAGCATAGGTTACTGTCTTAACTTGTATTCATTGGGGCTGCATCCTATACTGCTGACTGAAAGTACATACTAGAAAATGTCTAGCAGTGAGATTGTTGCCCTTGGAGCTATTCCATGACTATTCTGTTAGCTCTCCTTTTAATGGCTTGTTATAAACTTTTACTGACTCTGGGCATGGTACCTTCAGGTAGGAATCTGTCACATTCCACTTCAAGAGGGTTCACCTTCTGCTGCCCCAAATCACAGAGTTGCTAGAGCACTTTATAGCCCAGCTGAATCACATACAGCTTCCATCCCCAGCCAATTATTGGCCTTTGTTACTCAGACAGCCTCCTCATGAGGAACTGGTAGCCTTTAGACCTGCCAGTGCAGCGATAGAGTCTTTCCACACTCTCTTGGTTTTTAAGACGCCATTGACAGAGCTCCCGGGAGCATTTCTAGATTATGTGCAGCTTTTATTAACTTTTGCCTCTGTACACAGGGATTACTTATGTACTGAAAAACATAAACTCCACACAGAGCAATTTTTTCGAGTATTTTGTATAGGGAAAATCAGATTACTAACACTACACTTTACCACAGGTTGGAAGAATCTCTTAATACAGCAATCAAGTTGTTCATAGACTACATTTTAACCATCTGTCCATGAAAAATGGGAGATCAAGCCCAAAGTTTTGGGCAAGGGAGGGAAGCACTCTACCAACAAAACTTCACCCCCAGACCTACTAAGTAATCTTACATAGACACCTGCATATACTCAATTAAAACTTTCTTAATAATAGGGATTCTTTATTTGTGGCAATTTGCATCTTACAAACTTACAGTAGCCTGAAAAGGATGCCCTCTACCCTGGCAAGCAAATCACTGTCAAAAGGAAGGGCTACACATCAGACTTTTAACAACCCAAGCAAATGCATTTGTTAGGTGATTATGTCTCTTAATTGTTTTAAAAATAACAAGATGACCCATTGGTTAACTTATTTAGTTAGAGTCACATAGATTCCCTAAGCCTTCCTGGTAACCTCCAGGCAATAGAGCTATTAAAATAGACATCATTGAGTGATTTATTAAGAGTGTGTCTAACTAAAAGGAGGATCTGATTGCATCTCCTTTACATTTTTTCATTTAAAACTTCATCAGCTGTGCTATAATAGCTAAAACAAAAGGACTTCTATCATCTAGCTGTTCATCTGATTAAGATGAACATCTATAGAAAGATGTAAACTATCTCCAAGATCAGCTAAAATTCAAATTAGTCCTAACGCAATTTCACTTTGTGCTTACTTTTCTTCTTCTTTTAACTGCATTTTTACTCAATTTGTGTAAAATTTTGTATGGTATTTAAAATTCTTTACATAACATACATTCAACATGTGAGTGATAGAGACTCATTTTTCTTTAAATGATGTAATTTAATATTTCTTAAACTCTTCATGGGGATTCTAGCCTCCATCACACCTTTCAGATCCCAATACAGCGAAGTGCACACAACTTAACAAACATAGAGTACACCATTGGGACATAGTTCCTAACCACCAGGAATTCACTTTCTTAGAAAATAAGAAGAGCCAATAGCATCTGTGTAGAATAGCCATACAAGCAAGCACATTTAAGCATTAATTAATATGGTCCTAGCCACATAAGAACGTCCTAGGAAATATTATAAGTGTGGTTTTTTTAGAACAAAGGTAATCATATATGTTGCATATATTTTCTTCAGTTCCAAATACTGCCCTATTTACCTAACAAATTTCTGTTCATTTTCCTCAGGGAGACCTTCTCAATCCTTGTTGAGCAACAGAGTCTTTACACCTTCAAACATGTCATAGAGTTTCTTCTACTCTGTTCATTGTATTCTAATAGTGCCTAAGGTCACCATGTCTTATCTTCCATATAAACTGTTAATGCTAGGAGCACAATCCTCTTAAAGAAACCCCTAATACATGGCACAGAAAAGATGAAAAGAAGGAGGTTGTATGGGAGGGAAGAGTAAAGTAAACACACTCGTTCATCTTTTGGCTTCTTTCATGGTCTCCATCACTCCCAGGAGATCCCAACAGTGAAGCACTGATCTCACTACAAACTCTGACAGTGACCCAGTCAACAGTTCCCAAGTTTATCATGCAGGCATAAATAACAAGATATTAATTCACTCACAGTTGATTAATTTGATTCCCATTTGATGATAATGCAAACTATTGACTAATGCTGTTCCGCCATCACTTATTTTTTAAAAAATAAAATACATATATTCTAAAAGAAAGAGAACCACTTTGGAACAAATACAACTGGTCCAAAATTCAGTTCCTTAGACAAAGATATACTCTAGAGCATCTTTTGGCTTTATCCCTGCTTCAGCCTCCCAAGTGCTGGATTACAAGTATGCCCTGCCACACTTGACTGCTGCTATGGTCTGTATTTCCAAACACACCATTAATGCTAGGAGCACAATCCTCTTAAAGAAACCCCTAATACATGGCACAGAAAAGATGAAAAGAAGGAGGTTGTATGGGAGGGAAGAGTAAAGTAAACACACACTTGCAGTTTTTACTTGCACTGTGTTTGATTTTGTTTCCTAGCTTTTGGGTAGGTAGGGATGCTCTTTTGTGACTAATCTTTTGTCTCTCTCATTTGCTATCCTTCTACTCTCAGTCCCACAATCATCCTATAGATCTGTAGCTTCTACCTCCTCTAGTCCCTCAATGTTCCCTGTTCTGCTGTGATTTAAGAAAAAGACTGATTTATTTATATCAATTTTGTGGAGTTGAGCTGTGTGTGATGTACATACCCACAGAGGCCAGGGGTTCTGGACCCTTATAGTTGGAGTTACAGGCTTCTTGTGAGCCATCCAACATGAGTGCTAAGAACCAAACTTGGGTATTCAGCAAGAACAGTAGCCATTCTTAACTTCTATAGCCCACAGAATAGGTTTTCTGTGCTAACAGAAAAAAAAAGAGTATATTTCTTAATCTCTTATTGTTGGCCTTCTGCAGTCTAGCCACAGCTTGTATCTACTCAGCCTTAACACAGGCCATATGCACTGATAATTGTCAGCCCTTTATGCAAATCTGTATCCCTCCAATGTTTAAATCAGTAGAGGAGATGGCTAGTACAGTGTGAATTGAAGCTAAAAACTTAGGAATTATCACAGAATCCTCTGACCACCACATTCAGTCTATCACCTACCCCACTTGAAACTCTCCATAATACCTACATCATACATTTACTTCTGTCCACTGATTCTACTACCTGCCCAAACCATCTCATGGAACCACCATAACAGCTCTCCCATGATATTTCCTGGCTTATCTACAATCAACTCTCTACACAGGTGTCAGGAAGAGCTCATGAAGGCACAAACCAACTCACATCTCTTCATAGCTTAAAATCCTCCAGGAACATTTTGTTTCCTCCTCTGTCACCTTCGCCATGTGGTTTCCTTGAGCTCAGGTTTCACCACCCCATCATCTCTCACTATGTGTCAGCTACTCTGGCTTTAACTGCCTCCTTCCGACACACAATTTTATAGACCTATGGGCAGAATGACAATGTTCTTTCAATTCAGTTTTGCCTGACCAATGTCTCTGTCACTTAGCTCTTGGCTGTGAATGGTTTATAATTCCCTTTTGAACAAAAAAGAGCTAGAAAATTATTCTTATGGCATCTCTCATAGCACTTTTATCCAACATTTCGGATTGGTTCTCATTTGTATGACTGCTTTCTTCCTTGTTGTATTCCTTGTCCTTCCCTGTTCTTCCTTGTCCTATTATAACTACATATCTAAAACTGGATGTGAAAGAAGTAGCTAAAGAAATAAATGAGTGAATGAAAGATCATGAGTTAATGTCTAGGATGCCTTGTTTGATAACAGTTTATAAATCTAAGTAAAAACGAAAGATGGCAGTTTAGACTACCTCAGAATATGTAGTATTCTAGAATTGTACCTAACATTAAAACTTTGTTCTTTCCTAAGACCTACTAAGTCATCTAAGATTAAGACCAAAAATTAGGAAATCAAAATTTCCCTTGTGTTTCTTGCATATGCACTAAAGTTTAGCAGTGGCCACTATAGAGGATGCAAAGTAGTGTAAGTACTAAAGTGGACAGAGGTTTATGAAATATAGGAATACACAAAATGATTGGATTTCCCACTTGGCAGACAGAACGGACAGTGGCACCATGGATAGAATATAGGCAGCTCAAGCGTTCGTATGGGAAGGACGTCCCCCTGACAAATACCATGTAAAGATCTAAGTCTCCACTTTGGGGAAGACAATGCAAACACACTGAGAGTAAAATAAGAAGGTAAAATAAAACTCCACTAAGAAAATTGTGTGCCTTCAAAGCCGAAGAAGGTATTGCACTATAATAAATAGCAAAGGTATTTTCATGGAACTCCACAGCACAGGGAGCAAAGACAAATTTTTCTCATTTCTTATTGTCAAAACCTATATTAAAGGCAGGCAGCTCCTGTTTATTTTATGGTGAAAGCACCACACTCGCCTTAGTAAATAGTTCTTTATGCACTAGAGTTTTGAACTTGGCAACATCCCAGCCAGGAAAGAGATATGGCACCCGAGCAATGCTAGAAAGCGGGGAAGGAGTGCCAGGGATCTAATTTGGGGAAAGATCTGAATGCAAATGTCTCTGTTAAGTAGTCACATTTTTTGAAAGTTGTTTGGATTCCCATAGTTCAGATTTATTTATAATCTGTAGGTTTTAAAATAGAGAATCTATACTTAGAACCAGGTTTCTCTGTGTGTAAAAATGGGCTGAGACCAGTAAATGCTACTCAGGAGAAGAAACCTTTAGACATAGAACTATTTTTGGCCTATGAGAGTCTCTGTGTTTTTGTGTTGTGGAAAACCTTTTATTTAAAGTACCCTTATGTTGAATACCCAAAAGTAAATTATCCCACCCAAGAAAGAGAATAGCTGAAAATAGGCTCAATATGCATGTGTACAATGTTTATCATTAAGTGTCATATTCTACTTGTTCTTTTCCAATTAATTACTATCCCATAAGCAAAGAAATCAAAGGAAGAAGGTCAGCACTGATAGAAGAACTGGAACATGTCTGCATGCTCCTGACATTGCCTTTGGCACCACAACCATTTTTAAGGCCCCAGACTCTTGAGGTTGACAGAGTTGAAATCAGTACGTGAAGAGAGGCCACATGATTTGTTCTGTACTCTGGTGTGTTTGGGTTCTAAAATGAACAAGAATACTGTGGACTTAATGCCTATAATAAATAAAAAGATTAAATAACTAGTAGAAAATTTAATGTCACAAAGTTTATTTCATACAGTGGTCAGATGTGAGCCTTAATAACCAATTTCTTTGTAGCTCCTGTCTGGGAAGCTATGAGACTGTTATTAATATAAATAAATAATAGTGAAATACTTGGCAACACCACTCTGTTAGCAGTGCCCCCACCCATGCCTAAGAAATCAGCAGATGTCAATGAGGAAAATGTATTCACACATCAAAGAGAAACAGCATTGCTTCACTGATAACTTCCAAGAGAAACTTCCAGAATTCTAGGTCAAGAAAGACACCTGATAAAGGAGCCAGCTGGACCCTATAAAGCAAGTTGACAGTCACCCCTGAGTAAATCTTACTCGATGAGTAGCTGGAACCAACTTCATATCCAGCATCACATAATGGCAGTGCCAACTGTTGGAACTGTGCTAGATTCAAACCAGAAATTGTTGGGTTTATGCCACTTTGACCAAAACCCTGAGCAGAGTAGTTTAGGGAAGAGGGAGCCCCTAGCTCATGTCTTTAGAGAGTTCAGTCCACAGTCACTGGCTCCATATGTCTGGCCTGTGGTAGGCAGCACATCACAGTGCTGGGAGCAGAGACTGTTCATCATGAGACTGCCCAGAAACAGAGACAAATAGGGAAGGGCGTGCGACAAGATGTGACTCCCAAAGGTATCTACCCAAGTTATCTACTTCCTCCAAACAAACCATAATTCCAAATTTTTCCAAAAGCTCTTCAAATAGCACAGCTACATGAGACTCAAGCCTTCCTTATACAAATCAGGGAACATTTCATATCTGCACTGTAACAGAAACAGACTAACACCTCTCCAAGAATCCCTAAGATTCTCTCCAGCTTCCTGGACTACTAGCTTATTGACATTGGATGCTACAGCTTGATCCATCTTGTACCCTGCTGTCTGGGTCATGTCCAGAGTGCAGGCAGAGGAGGAGAAAACAAGAAATCCTTCCAGAAGGTTCAGAGGACATGAATGTTAAGTCTTGAGACCAGCAGAAAAGATTTCTGTGTCCTTGGCTTATGTGAAATGGCTGACTAAAAATGTGGCAAGGCTCTGCCTTCACCTCAGCGGCCCACTCCTTCTGTCATTTTTATCACTTTCTCCCACATGGATAAAGATCTAGTCACACACTAAAAGGAAAATGCGTTTGCTTTCTGGAAGAATTATAGTTTTGTGCTTTTCTACATGTCAAAGGCTACTGAGATCAGAAGGTGAAAAATAGATTTAGAGTTCAAATTTAAACAAGACTAAATAGCGATATTTTATTTCAATCAAGTTTGGCCTTAAATCCAAATCACTTGGTTCCGAAGGTGAATTTTATTTTTAAATACAAGATTTGCAGATCTTTGTTGAATGATAGATCATAAATTTAGGTATAAATCTTTTAGCAATAACCAACTACATATCATCATTAACATTTTTAAAAAACTTTTATATTTAACTCTCTTTATTCTGCAGTATTTCTACATTATTGACCAAAGTAGTTATGGTCTGGTTACTTGGGGGAAAACAATCAATTTTAACTAACCTTGCCACATGTGTAGTCCTTGATGATCTAGTTTAGACTGCAAAAATTAAAAGCAATCTTCATTCTATACTGTTAACCACCTTAAAGTGTTTGCCTGCAGAAGACAGAAGCGCCTTTTAGAAGGTATTTTTAAGTGCACTATTAGAGACACAAGTATGAGGGAAGAGCACTTTTAACTACCGAGTTTAAAAACAATTCACCCAGTCGTTTCTCTGACCCCGTCTTCTGTAAGGAAACATGAGTGATTTAGAAAATCAGAGTATCTCTTGCTAAGCATGTCCAAACCAAGACTTTCAGCTATAAGAACAAATTCTCCAATCAAGTTCAGATACAGCCAAGCTATCAATCCACCACTTGCAAACACCAAAACCTTATGAGGAACAGAACACACAACACAACTGCTCACCCATCTGCAATAGATCTAAAGGCCTGGAACAAACAGTTGGAGAAACTTTTCAATTGTAAATTTTTTTCTCTCCTTCCCTTCCTTCTTCCCTTCCTTCTTTCCTTCCTTCCTTTCTATCTTTCTTTGCTTGTGCATATGTGTGTTCCTGAAGTGTGTTCCCGAAGCAGGGTCACATGTGTGTTGGTGCAGGTAGAAGTGGAAACAGTTGACATTCTGTATTCTCCATCACTTTCATTCTATCTACTGAGGCAGGGTCTGTCGTTTGAACCCAGAGCTCACTGAGTCGAGCTATCCAGTTGCCCCGGATCTCTTATTTCTCTCTGCCTCTCTAGTACTGCAATTACAGGTAGCCATCACACCTGCCCTGCCTTTATGTGGATTCTGGGTATGCTTAGTCCAAGCTTCGTGTTCACAAGACAAGTGTTTGATCCAAGGAGTCATCTAGTCATTCACCTCTTCAGGCCGCCTGCCATTCTTTTCTTCTTTTTATTACTTTTACTGGGAATGGAGCTCAGACCACACTAGACACCTGTGCTACCACTGAGCTAACTTGAAACCTCTCATTCCATTCTTTAACATGCTGGATTCTTTTTATTACTGAAGCTCCCCGTACACAAAGATTTAAAGAAATGATAAAGCAAGGTCACAAAATGTGTAGCATACTTTAATAACTCAATCTTTACTTTGAATCTTAACAATAGAGTGGACAACCATAGTTGAAGATAATTCAAGACTGAATCCTAGACCATTCACAAGGACACACAGACCAAATGGCTCTTCTGACTCCCTCTGCACTGAGCCCACTATCACTACCATGTGCCATGGTCCTGCCCTAGCTAGTTTCTTTGTGATTAAGTACTTCTCTTGTGCCGTCTTCCTCTGCAGCTGGAGTAACACTCTGAAATGCCTTTTGGTCATGCTCTTTCTGTGACAAACCCTGCCTCAGCCTTGAGATTTTCTGTAGTAGACAGAGGCATAGGAGGCTGTTTCCTGTTAAAATCACAAAGGTGGTCATCTTCCTTTGAACTTCCACGTCCCACAGCATTCAACTCAGAGTCGCACTGTGCACTTAACTGGTTCACACTGTTCCTTGGACCTGAGCCTTTGCACTCCCTCCACGTGCCTACAAAGTACCTGTTTCTTTTTCCGAACTCATTCGAGAAGCTCTGGTCTCCTTCCCTCATGTGTGGGCTTACCTTCTTTCACAGTCTTTGTAATGACTGCTGCCTCTTCCTACAGGAGTTTACTGGGAGGTTTTGGGGTTTTTTGGTTTTGTTTTGTCTTTCCTGTGTTCTCATCTGCATATGAATTCTTGATATCCAGAACAGAAGGAGATTTGATTACTATGTTGAACCATATTTTTATCTGTATTTAGTTCACACGAGTTTTCTTTTCTTTCTTTTTTTTTTTTTTTTGTTTTTGTTTTTGTTTTTTTGGTTTTTTGGTTTTTTGGTTTTTTGGTTTTTTTGGTTTTGTTTTTGTTTTTTCAAGACAGGGTTTCTCTTACCAAATCACTTTTGCATGCTAAAAAATCATCACCTTAAAAAACTATCATCGTGCAGGGCAGTGTGGTGCATGCCTTTAATCCCAGCACTTGGGAGGCAGAGGCAGGCAGATTTCTGAGTTCAAGGCCAGCCTGGTCTACAGAGTGAGTTCCACAACAGCCAGGGCTACACAGAGAAACCCTGTCTCAAAAAAAAATAAATATCACCTAAACCTTGACCAATGAGCATTAAAATAGTGTCATTAATAGCTTAATTATTAATTAATTAAATTATGGTCTAAAGGAAAATTGCCTACATTTAAAAAGACGATCCCTCTGGGATCCTCTGGGATTTTTTAGCTTGAGAGGCTAAAAGTGACTCACTGATCTTGCAGAGGACCCCAGCTGGCTTCCCAGCATCCATGCTGGGCATCAGAAAACCACCTATAATTCCAGTTGTTAACCCCGTCTTCTGGACCCCTTAGCCACCCACAGGCACCTTTACATAAACACTCACACTCAGATGCACACATACACACACACACACACACACACACACACACACACACACACACACACACACACTGTCAAACCCACAAGTAAGTTTTTAAATTCTCTGTGACTGTAAACATCTCCCTGACAACTTCTGTACTGGCCTTCTGCTCTGGTCCATGGCACCTTTTCTCTTTCAGTACACAGAGACTAAAGCTTTGAGTCTTTAATTTTTATTATTTCTCACTTTGTTTTTTATATCTGCACTTTTCCCCATCCTCCTTGTTCATTTTAAACGTATAATGTTTCCCCTACATTGTAGATGTAGAGCCTACATTAAAATGACTTTTATGGGCTGGCCTGCCAACCCCAGCACCATCCATAAATTTTCTGCCTAAAAATACATTTTAATTTGCAATCTGCCTCAAAGTGATTTGGGAACTAAGCATGTGTGGAGGGCATGGATTCTCTACCAGATTAGAACACTGCTATGTTCGCATTTAATTTAGGCATTTATTAAATAACAACATT
This sequence comes from Arvicanthis niloticus, assembly GCF_011762505.2. NCBI lineage: Eukaryota > Metazoa > Chordata > Mammalia > Rodentia > Muridae > Arvicanthis > Arvicanthis niloticus. Next base: position 85,795,015 of record NC_047659.1, on the reverse strand, counting down.
TACCTGGATCGTCTCCAAGGTTATGATAGTGGACTGTTATGTGAATTGATTCATTGCCTTCAAGAGGCTTACAATCTTGGCAGCTAATTTGTTAAATGGCAGTCTATCTGTCTGTCCGTCTGTCTGTCGGTCTGTCTGTCTATCCATCCATCTACCTACCTGCCTTTCCCATATTACCTCTTGTAAAAACAGAATGCATCTATTTATGACTTTACACAGAAAATGGTTCCGATGAGAATACAAACTAACTTCTACCTCTCTGAGAAACACTTCACAGATAAAGAAAACATTTGTTACATTTTGTTTCCTTAAATAGTTATTTCATGTTTACTCCTGTAATAATTTCGTTATGATGAGCCTCCCCTAACCTCAAAAAGGCCCATGGTGATCTGTCATTTCATAGCCTCAGCACTGATCCTTGAACAGCTCCTGAGAATTATTTTTCAGATAATACACTAATTTTATGTCCTTTTATTTTTCCAGCCTAGCTAAAAGAAGAGCCTTCTACAATCTGAGGTCTCATTTAGTGTCTTCCATCAAGGAAATTGTGACAGTGGTCCTGGAAATGCATGAGTTTTAACAATGCACAGCCCCTTAGCACTTAATATTTGAATGAGTGTTACTTGAATGGTTATCATTTAATCTTATCAGAATTATTCTTGGCCACCAATGGCAACTAATCTGTAAGATGGAATTTGTCCATTTAATGACAAAAAAAAATGTTTCTAAAGATCCTTTAACATGAGATAAATAAAGTAATAGATCAAAAGAAGACAGCAATATTTTCTAATAATCACTTGAAAAGAGCTATGTCAGGTCATCATTGCCTGCTCAGGAAAGGTGTGAGGAATTCCTAATGGCTACAGCTGTAAGAATCACTCAGTGTGACAAGATCCTGCCATCTTCTAAGATTAAATGTGAAAACATTCTTTAGAAAGAAAACAGGGCCTCCTTTTCTCTGATAAAACTTTAAATTAATAAAAACACATTTCTATACTGAATTTTTACTCATTTTTTCTAAGATAAACATTTTTAAGCCTATCACAAAGGAAAAGCTGACAAAACAATAGATTTCTTTTTGGTTCCTAAGAACACCTTTCTTTTATGGGGCATACCTAACCGCTCCTGAAAACGTTACTTCTTTAATTCTGTCATTCCAGTTGTTAGTATTTTATTTATTGTTCTTTTGTTCCATTTTGTTGCTTGTCTGACCACGGAGTCTCCCTCTATTCTAATCAGGAATGAAAACAAAAACAGTTCTTGAAGCCAGTCCCAAAGAATCTTAAGTTGGCACATACAATTTGTTTCCAAAACACAGGGATAGGGAACTGATTCGCTTATGGACTTTCCCATTCAGCTAGAATTACCTGAACATCTACTCTGACTAGACACTATACCAGGAAGATGAAGTGAAAGCCCAAGAGCTTGGCACACAAGGAAAACTTCTGTGCAGCATGGAATGTAACCCCGGAGCTGTACAGTGCTTCAGGAACATAAAAATAAAAAATCACAAGCCTCTAAAACATGATGTCAGTTTCAACAAACAGTGCTTAACCCTTGGAATACTTTCCATTCTTCTTAAGATTTCATTGGTTTTCTTACCAGGAAGTGTATCTATTGCATAAAATCTGCCAAAAGATGGTATTGAGGAGCTACCCTCTATATGGTTCTTTTTTTCTTTCTGCCTTACATCTAGCCTGATAATTCCTGGTCACAAAGAGCCTCTAGCTTGCATCTTTGTTATATAACTCATTGCTTCCCCAGCAATAGATGTAGCTTTTGCACATTTAGCTCTGATAATCTTTGTGTAATATTTCTACATGTCAAATGCATGGTATGTATTCTGTTTTTAAAATCGTGTTTAAGACAGGGTTTTCTAGAGGAACAGAAGTTATAATATATATAAATATAATTTTATTAGAATGGCTTAAGGGTGTGGTCTAGCTAGTCCAACAATGGCTGTCTACCAACAAAAATTTCAAGAATCCAGTGGCTGTCCAGCCCTAAGACTGGATGTCTCCATTGGTTTTGAGGGTGTGCTAGAGTCCTGAAGAAATAGGCTCTAAAGCCAGTGAGGGAATGTTCTTGCCAGGGAGAGTGAGAGCAAACAGGAAAGAGAGCAAGCTTCCTTTTTTCATGCTCTCTATATTGGCTGCAACCAGAAGGTTTAGCCCAGATTTAAGGAGGATCTTTTCACCTCAAAAAACTCAGAGTAAGTTGTCACACCTTCAGTGATTTAATTAGGAAGAAATCTTCATGAGCATACCCAGCCACTTGGGTTTTAGTTAATTTTAGATATAGTCAAGTTGATAACCAAATATAGCCATCATAATTTCATTATGGGTCAGATGATATTTTTTAGAACTTTACAAATATAAATCCATACAGATAGTTATTTGTATTTTTAATACACAAAGTCTGCAATATACCTAAAAACTTCAATGAAAAAAAAAAACCCAGGGTGAATATTTCTGCAATAAACGTCTGGAGTCACACAAAGTATCCATCAACACATGAACAGCTAAAGAAAGGGAAGCATATTCCACGGGCAGAACTAGATGTCACAATAAGTCATCTCAATAAAATATCACGTTTTTCTCATCTATTTCTTAGGATATTTGTAGACATGTAAAATTATTTACATGGATTTCATGGAGCAGAGGGAGACTAAGGGAAAGGATGAGACCACAAAGCAGGGGAGGGGAGGCAGTGAGGGAAGAGTTTGGGGACTGAATGGGTCAATGGTATGACATTGGAAAGAAATGTTTTATATCAATCCCAAAACTGTGTACAATGAACATATGCCAATTAAAAGAAAAGATCGTATTGACCGCTGAGTATCCCATGTCAGCATCCACCACTTTTAATAACTGCTTATTTTCATCTTCAGATTAAAGAAAAACTTGTTTGTAACAGTAACTTTAATGAATACTCATGTAAAAATGACTCCCAAAGAGAGGAGATCCCTGGCGCTATTGATAGGAAGAGAAGGGGGCAAAAACGTTTAGAGAAATAGTACTTCAAACCCTAAAATAAATAAGAAGTTTCCAGAAGAGAAATATGGGCATTTTGAATTCAGTAGTGACATAGAGAGCATGAAAGAATTCAAAGAACTTTCTACAAAAGGAAAACTAAATAAAGAAAAATTTCATGTCCAAAGCAATCCAACAAATTGTACACGATAAGGAATGTAACTCCGTGGAAGCTGGAGGTGTTTTAAGTGGTGATACAGGGTGTGTGGCCGAAACAACAATCGAAGAAAAGTACCCTGCTCATACAACATCTGCCTTTGTGTGTGCTCGGCAGGCTCATTCAGCTTAGAGAGTGTTAGAACTGTTCTCCTTCTCAGACTGAGGAATACTTCGTTTTAGATATTTACACATTGGTATTTCATTCATCTGCAAATGGATATTGGACTGTTTCCCTCTTTCAGCTGCCGTGGATAACTCAGTTATAAACACAATCCTCTACACATCCCTGCTTTTGAGTCTTGTGATTATGTACCTAGAAATGGGTTTGTTGACATATATGATAATGCTATGTTTAATTTTTTTTTTTGAGAAATCATCAGACCTCACAGCAGGATGTCTTCACAGGACTATCATAGTTGTATAATGACATCATAGCTTAAGTGTAAATAACCAGTATTCCAAAGTCTTCGTACTGGTTTTAGCAAAATAATTGAAACAAAACTTATGCCCAGGTCACACCAAATAGACTTTGTAGGCCAATGACAATGTCTTCCACATGCCCCACTGTTTCCAAACCAAGATGCCGGAGCTGAGTGTCCTATTCTCTTTGCCTGAAAACTTCCCATGGATATATGCAAAACATCTAATTCAGAAGTGCTCACTCTAGGTCTGTGGCAGATCATCAACTGTGCAATCTGCCCAGAAGAATGTCCTTTCCTCCCTCCTTTTCTCAAACAAGCCAACAGTAATAGTAGTTACAATGGTACCCTGGGAACTTGATCTGGAAGTGTGTTTTGCAATAACTTTTCATTCACATTTATAAGGGAATATCGAACTTAAATTGTCAGAAAACTTTAATCCTTCAAGTATAGGAGTGTCTATGATATTTTAGGTCATTGAGTGTTTTTATGAAAAGTAAAATTTCTTTGTATTTATGGGTCTTTTTTCTCAAAACCTTTTCATAGCAAAAGCTTAGCTTATGCATTCAAAATCTATTACGGTTAAACTTTTATAAGAATGACTTTGGCCTTTGATGTTGTAATGAGTTATTTTGTACGTTCCATTAATCACCAGACTGCTTTCTCAATGATAGGAAAATAAGTTGAACAAAACCCTAATGAAAATTGTCTCTAGTTTATTTGCTCATTAAGCTCAAGCTCAATCATGACTATATTTTTGTACTCTTTGTCCAATTTGCCTATTTCAGAAAAACACATAGCATTGTGTTTTTTATAGAGCACTAACTTTAAGAATAATATTATTCTCAAACTGGAGTCATGATAGTACATTGTTTCAAATCTGAAATCTACAAAGAGTAACTTAACTTGGTCTTCAACTCTGTAAGTTCATGTGTTTGGATCAAATTTAAATTTTCTTTTAGGGAGGCATACTAATAAAATCCATATCAGAAATCTAGGAGTTGCTATAGTGGATTTGTCATTTTAATGAGTGTATTAAAAAAGGTACTAGCATACTAATAAGATTTCCTATCAAACACACCGAGGCAGAGTGTTCCTGACAAAGCCAGAACATTCTAAAATAGTTGAAAATGTTCCTAATGCCTTTTTAAAACACCAAAGCAGTAACTGCTGCTACTTTATAATCTAATGATCTTATTTCCTTGTTGTGGCATGGTTTCAGCTAACTAGCCATATTTCTTTGGCTTTGAGAATGTAAATTTATTAACATAGCTATGAAGCTACACAAATAAAATAAGTACAACTTATAAAATAGAATAACAAAAAATCCAAGACCTGTAATAAATTAAGACTAGAATTTAATGGTTTTTTTTTAATTATGTGTCTATGTGAATATAGGTATGTAGGCGTATGCATGAGTGAGTGCAGTATCTAAAAAGGCCAGAAGAGGCCGATAACCCAGCCTGGTTACTGGGAACCAAACTCCAGACCTCTTAAAAGCAGTGTGTGCTTTTAACCACTGAGCCTCTCTCCAGTATAAGGCTGTGATTTAAAAGATGAATTAGACTGTAGAAATATAATTGTTACAACAGAAGCAGGACTTGAACTCAAGGAATAAAAAATTTTACCTAATGCTAATAGTTTAGTTTAGGTGGGGGATCAGCAGTTATTACAAATGTAGAAATAGTGGATTTGGGGTACTATTCAGATCATCAAATTGAAACAAACCTCTATGTTTTCTGATAATTCATCATCCTGCTAGTCTCACACATGGCTTTCTATGCATTGAAAAATTTTCTTTTAAAATTGTTGTTGCTGTGTCTATGTCCAGGTATACATGTGTCACTATACAGTAATTGTGATCAGAGTACACAGGTGGAGAGTTGGCTCTCTCTTTCCAGTGTGTGTTGGCAGTAAGCTCTTTTACTCAATGAGACATCTGTATGGTCCCATGTCACACCATGTTGTCAGTCTGCTCTACTCTGACATTTGAAATGCTGGTGGATAAAGTCAGAAAATGAATGATCTTCAAAGAACTTTGATAATTATCTGGTCTGCCCTCTGTCAGAAGAATATACAATTCATTTAAGTCTAAATACCAATTCCCTAATTTTGATTTCTCAAGAAAATTGCTGCTGTAATTCTTCTGAAGGTGACTTAAGATGTGCACAACTTTTTGCTTGGTGCTCCCCTGAATTCATAGCACAAACTGTGATTTTGCTTAATTTTACTAGGTTAGAAACTATTTTCATAACTTTCACTTTTCTTTGTTCTTCAAAACTATGAAGTTTATTTTAGTATTTTTAATTGACTTGTATTAAGTTTTTTCATACAATATATTTTGATCATGTTCTTTCCTTGTCACTCCTCCCATACTATTCTAGCCTTTTAGCCTCCTCTCCTCTCTCTCTCTCTCTCTCTCTCTCTCTCTCTCTCTCTCTCTCTCTCTCTCTCTCTCTCTCTCTCTGCAAAACACCTATGGTGTTACAACTCTGTGAAACTTCTGAATCAGGCAAAATTTTATGAGCCAGTGTGGCGTTCTCAAGATGAAAGGGAAGGAGGCTTGATTAACATTGAACTTAATGTTACCAACTTGAGCAAGGAGTGTCTCTCTCTCTCTCTCTCTCTCTCTCTCTCTCTCTCTCTCTCTCTCTCTCTCTCTGTGTGTGTGTGTGTGTGTGTGAGAGAGAGAGAGAGAGAGAGAGAGAGAGAGAGAGAGAGAGAGAGAGAGGAGAGGGATAGAGAGAGAGGCAGGGAGAGAGAGAGAGAGAGAACATAAAGACAGACTCCATTTTCCTCTTGATTTGAACATCCAAAATGTTTTGTTTCTTTAATCAGATCCAAATGTATTTCCTACTCTGGACTTAACTAACTCAACAGAAGAGAATGAAAGTGTGTTACCCATGTACACTTTATGTCTGCACTAGCAGGGCAGAAATTCCACTACTGGGGCCAGTAAAGAGCTCAGATTGAGATCTACACGGACGCCTATCACTGTTCACATGTGGATGTATTTAACAATTATGTCTCTATGGATTTACTTGATGAATTAATATCAATTTCTTTCTCAAAAGTGCATGTGAATTGCTGCTTTTGATTCTTTAGCAGACAACTTGCAAAGCACGTTAAATATAAAACACAGGCTTTTTAAAACCATATCTACAATTTGCCTATCCAGTGGTTTGCTCATGTGGCTATCAGTAACATGCAGACTTGATCTAATAATGGCTAATTATGCAGTTGTTTATCAGCTCATTTGAAACATTTTGAGATTCAGTCTAGCTCAGCAAATTACTGTGCTTAAGGCAGTTCTACATTCTAGAAAATTATAATATCCCCAGAAGGCAAAGAATTAATAATAAAAATCCTCTTTTGTAAAAGATTATCATTGCAGAGCAAATGGAGCGGAGTTTCCCTTTCCTGCTGCACGTAATACCCTCATTCTCCCCCGGCAACTTTGATGGAAAGGCAATGAGAAAGTCTCTGTTTTATTAACTTATTAAGAGGAACTCATGCCCTATATTGATTCTTAGAGCTGCTGCCTCTAAGAGCCAATAATCACAGGAGAGCAAGATGGTTCAATTTGTTATCCCACAATGTTTCGCAAGTGCAGTAGAGCCCAAATTTTCACCTAACACTGAAAGTCTGCTTATTTAAATGATCTAAGCCTCAGGTTATTCATCTGTAAAATGGGGATAATGACAAAGGAAGCCTTTGCAAGCATTGAGGATAAAAGGAGATAACAAATGTAACATGCCTAGCAGAAAGACTAGAAATGTTAATTAAATAATGTCCATTTGGTTTCTTCTTTTGGTTATTCTAACGATCATTACCTCTTATGGTTCAGAAGCCAGAGAAATATGTTCATTTCAATTAACCATTTGCCTATCTGGTTGTATCACATTTCAGTAGAAACGTTCTCATATCAGGTAGAAATTTAGAATACACTTTTACAACATTTTTACCCAGTTAAAATGTTGCTGAATTGCTTTGCAAGGCTAGCAGAGGACTAGACAGAATAGGTGGCCTACAAGCATATGAAATAAATTACCCACACTCAGTTGGGACATCTGGGCTTGACAACAATATTTTCCAAAGCACTTGGTGCTTATTTTGTTGAGCTGTGCCAGAATCTGAACAGTTTCTCCATGATTCAGATTTTGCCATTGATTTTATCACCTTTCCAACCTCCACATTAGTTGCACAGTATTTTAAGACGAATACATATTAAACTCTCCAGCTGCTTCAGCTGGAACATTTGAGACCATGTGCTTTGTGACATGATTTTTCACAGAATATATGCACCACTTCGTTTATGTTGTCAGCCAGGTCCACCTTTTAGCTTCCTGGTAAAATTTAGTAAACTAAATTTAGTGCTTTTAGTTTATTCATATGGCTGAAGCTTTCAGTTTTTAAGCGAGCTACCTTGTCCTTGGTTTATTCAGAGAAATTAAGTGCTGCGTGCTTTCTCAAACAAGCTTAGACCTAGACCATAGGACTGACAGTGGCTCAGTTTCTTTCTTGGAGTTCATGGTTTCTCTCTCTCTCTCTCTCTCTCTCTCTCTCTCTCTCTCTCTCTCTCTCTTTTAAATTTTTATTCAGGAAAACAACTTGTGCCCCAAGATGTTTCAAAACAACCCATGACAGGCTGATGGGTTTAGCTCAGTGACTCTCATCTGTGGGTCATGACTTCTTTAGGGTCGAACTGCCCTTTTCACAGGGGTTGCCTAAGATCATCCAAAACCACAGATATTTACATGATTATTCATAACAGTAGCAAAACTACAGTTATGAAGTCGCAAAAGAAATAATTTTATGGTTGGGGGTCACCACAACATGAGGAACTGTATTAAAGGGTCGCAGCATGAGGGAGGTTGAGGACCACTGCTTTTGCTCAAAAAGCACCAGCAAACTGGCTACACAAGAGGGATCGACTGTGAACACTGGCAACACCTTTTCTACTTCGTGCCCAGTGCCTGACATGTTTCTATCTTTTAAATGTGCGAATTTAAAAACAGAGAAAGAAGCTTGTGAGATGACTCAGTGGGTGATAGCACTTATCACCAAGCCTGCAGACCTCAGTTCAAACCCTGACTGACTGCAAGAAGAATTAGCTGTCATCTGATGAAAATGGTTGTGTGCCCATATTCATATACACACAAATAGGCAAATATAATTTAAAAGAAAAAAATAAGAATGGCGAATAATCTGGTGTCCTTTGCTGTTTCTTGGGTCTCTCAAGGGGAAAGGAAGTCCATTTCAGTGGCGGCATATGTAGAAGAATAAAATGGAAACAGTAAAAATTAAAATTTCAGAGAGCAGAAAATAACAATAACAAAAGTAGAGAGCAACTAAGTAAGCAACGATCCCAGAGTGCAGTCTTGCTGTATGGACCAATAGAACTTTGATGCTAAAGGAGAAACTTATGAGCGCTGCCCAACACTAGACACTGAAAATAGGTTATTATCGTTCTATGTATTACTGGGGTAGTTTATAAAATGCTAACCTGCATGGGGCAAAGTGTTTTGTACCAAGGGCTTCCAGAATCCCAATCAACCCATCACCACAAGCACCACCTCTTCATCACTACCACTGCAGCTGTGTTTGTGCTTCTGCTTAATTCCTGTGTTCTTACTGCCCTGGTCACCATAATTCACCCTAATGCTATGTGATTAGCAACCCCTGTCATGGTGAGAATTAAACACCATTCCCATTGCATCTATTGCCCCTTCACTCTTCACAACGTCTTCCAGGGCTTCACTGGCTAAAAGATAACGTGTGGATACCCACACAGCACTACCAGCTCTCTCTCAGGCTGGGGAATAAATGGAAATTTCCACCATCAAACTGTGTGTGTTCACTCCTCAGCAACCATAGTATGAAAGTTCAATCCCTCTGTCTTTCTCGAAAAGCTAATTTATTTCCATCCAGGGAAGACATATAAAGAACTTTGTGAAGCATCACTGCATCTTGTAAATATAGATGGCAAAGTGACATTGTTAATAGAAAGATAACAGCTCTTAAATTTCATTTGCAACCTCATCAGAACATTAACCGCATACTCAAGATATAAAGGAGAGGTGTGGGGAATTTGATGGGTCTTTGTCATATACTGAAGTCAATAAAAATGTGACAAGACCGCTGAATGACAGGATTTGGCAAGAACGAACAGATAACAGATAACTCTTTATCTAAAGGAATGCACTTCCTCCTGTCTAGTGCCCCGCATACTGTGGAGTGTTGTTGATCATAAACACTATAGAAAGCTGTTGCTTTAACTTCACAGACCTCTCAGTTCACAGCGCAATTAGTAACAATTAAAAATGTACTTCCTGACAACTAATATGTCAGGATGAAAAGTGACAAACGGTAGATTTAAAAATACATGAAAAATAGGCGTTCATAGGAAGTTGTTGCTTATCATTCTTACATTTTTTGATGAGACTGACAACGCATAGCCCAGTGAGTTACATTTTCTGCATCGTGCAAAATATGGGCAATTTTTCTAATTACTACTTTGTAAAAGTCAGTGCAGAGAGGAATACACACACTTGTTTCAGCTCAGTTTCCACAGCTTGACAGGCATTGGTATCAAGATTATTTGTAAGATGCAACTTCCTGAAAGGAAAATCCTATTCAATACAAGAACTTTGGGGTCTGAACCTCAGTTGCATTTGCATTGTTCAGCTTCACTCTTTTTCTATATAAAAATTGTGCCTATGGAGAGATTGAATGCCCACAGAGAGTTCAGTTGAGGCATCCTGATAGCATCTGTTGTAGGTAAGAAAGCTGAAGACATTTTTACGATGTCTTCAGAACTTGAAGATTGAATTACAGTTTTAGTAATCATCCGTTCCCCTTCTCAGTGTCACTTTCTGGTAATATATTACATAGAAAAGACTTATGGTACCCATTTTATAAGCTTGCAATAAAAATATAACAATTGTTGTATTAAATTATTTAAGTTGTAAACCATTGTGAAAAAAGAGGAAAAATTTTATCGACTTGCAGAATGAGAAACTGATTATGATGGAGAGAAAAATGTATTGTACCGATTACTCCCAAGTTTTCCCCTAGTTTAGCATATTGTAAATCTTTCAGATCTCTTTCACACCAAGGTCTGAGTATGTGAGGTTCTCCTATCAATTGGATATTTAGAACTGACCAATTGCAAAATAAAAAATGGAATCCATGTTGGTTGTTCCAGACTGGTGATTTATATTAAGAGTATAAATAAACACAAATGTAATGAAAATTTAAGATTAAGTGAACAATACTACCTGTAAAAATATAATAAGCAGAAAATGACTCTATTCCTCTGGAAACATTAGATGTCAGAAACAGTCTAATTTTTCTATTTTTCCCTTATATCGGATTATGGGACCTCATTATCTCGACTTTTTAATAAGCTATTTTGCTGCTGTGTAGAAAAGACTTGAGGATATTTTGTCCCCTTGGAATTCCTATCTTCAGTCCAATAGAAGTGCCACTCTTTCAATGCCAATTTTTAAAATTTTTAGTCCCTCCCTTGCATCTCCAAGCCTGATCTGGGAATGTAGGTATTTTTTCTAACAGCATTTTAGACTTACACATTCCACTCACCCTCTTTCTGCATCTACAGTTACTGAGTGATAAAATATAGCTCTGGGAGCCCAGACATGTGAATTTCCTTGACTTAAAGATCTAATTTTGTCCCCCCCAAAAAAAAAATGAATAAGAAAGCCACTTATATCCATCTGCTGAACCAAGTCACCCAGAGGACATATAATGACCAGGGAGTAACTGATTCGTTACTGTTATCCAAATAATGTCTGGCACATGAACATGCTACCATAGGTGTTTTCTCTCTCACTTAGACTCAATAGTAACAGGTTGGCTATATTCTTCTTTGATGCAATGGTTGTACAAATAATATAACTTATCGGGGCTGGAAAGGTGGCTCAGCAGTTAAAAGCATTTACTGTTCTCCCAGAGGGCTCAAGTTTGATTCTCTGCACCTACACCAGGCAACTCACCTGTAACTTGACTTCCAGGAGATCAGATACACTCTTCTGGAATCTTAGGGCACCTATGCATACATACATTTTTTTAATAATAAAAATAAGTATTTAAAAAGTAATGTAACCAATATATATCAGAGATCATATGTTATTTAATCCTCATGACATCCATATTAAAATATCATTCTGATTTTATAGAAAGAGACATGAAAGTTGTTCAAAGTTGAAGCTATGAGACCTGAGATTGAATATATACATGTGGCACTCAGTTCTTAACAATTATGTGATTTGCTATTACACAAATGATTCAGTCTCTAAGACCTCTTGATCAGAAGTAAAGAATGGGATATGAAGGAAGTACAAAATGTATCAAATCCTCTCTGGATTCACTCTTCTGTGCTGTATATTTCTCAACTGCAAGTAATACGCTAGATTCTATCCTTGATTTATAAATATGAGAATATATAGTGGCTGTCTTTATTATCCATTGGAAAGCAAAAGTAATAAAAAAAAAAAACTGATGTTCAGGACGATGCTGTAATTGAAATGTGCACAGAGCACTGAGGGAATTCTGTGTTTTCATTCAGTGATGGCCTGTCTCAGAAACTAGCAGGACCTCTAGGGAGAATCCATGCAGCTTCATCCTCAGCTAAGATGAAGTAACTGTGTCTCCAGTACTGAGGAGAAAAACCACTTAGCTGGGCCAATGCTATTTCCCCAAAATCAAAGGTTCTTCCTCTCTTCTTCTCTATCTCCAGATTTATGGCCAGACAACACTAAGATCAGTTTGGGACCATCTGTAACTGGATGATAACTCTCTTGAGCTATTTTCCTGACATGTAGATTACAGGGAATCAAATTGTTTGTTTTACTTAGTGCTTCTTAAACATTCACTTCAACAGGACATGAGTTTAAATAGCCATAGATATAAAGAGAACTAATACCAATTTTCTTGATTATCCAAAGCACATGACCTCTGCTGTAATGGTCCACTCTGTTCCGCAGGTCAGGGTTTAGCAAGAGAGAGAGTGGGGGGAAGAAGGGGAAGAGACTCGAAGAATAGAGACAAGCCAGAGGATGTGTAGTCAAGTCTCCTTTACTGTCTCCACCACACACACACACCACTACACCTACTACTACTACACCACCACACCCTTACAAGGAAATTCTGGGTATTTATAAGCACAAACAGGAGAACACAGGTGAAAACATTTTACCACATGCACCATGCATCTGGGGTCACTAAAACAAGATATTTATCAGAGTGTGCTTCAGCTGTTGTAGGCTATTGAAAAACAAGTCTCTCATCAGGGTATATGGTTCCAGATGGCTGCAAAGTTGATAGCTGCTTTCTAGCCGCTTTCTGATTAAAGTCGGCTCCCAACACTCTGCCATTAAGTGTTCTGTGGTGTTGGGGTTTGAACTTGGGGCCTTTGTGCATATTAAACACTGCCATTGGTCATTTATCTGGCTTCATTTTATGATATAGGGCAGTAGTAGAGAGCCATACTATATCCTAAGCAACATCCAAAGATGGCAATGTGTCCCGCTGAGAACAGACCACAGTGAGTCCAGAGCTTATGGCATAGTATAGCAGTCCCTGAAGGTACCAGGCATCATTTCAAGCTTCTTGGATGTGTAGTTTAATAGAAGACTGAGAAACTGAAAACCCCTATGAAGTATAAAAAACATTAATGCTTTATAAATTATCCAGAATGATTAGTATTGCTTTCCTTTAGTTTAAGGCAATCAAAATTTTTTATTCACTAAGAATGGGTAGTATCTTTGGAGTAGCATACTAATTTTTCTGCCAAAGTTCTGTGACCCTTGAAACTACAATCTATGATACTAGATCATGAACAATCTTAAAAATGCAATTACTTATAAGTGAGTATATACCATATGTGTCTTTCTGGGTCTTCTGTGTTACCTCACTCAGGATGGTATTTTCTAGTTCCATCCATTTGCCTGCAAATTTCATGATGTCCTTCTTTTTAATCTCTAAGTAGTAGTTCATTGTGCAAATGTACCTCATTCTCTTTACCCATCCTTCAGTTGAGGTTGTTTCTAGTTTCTGGCTATTACAAATAAAGCTGATATGAACATCGTTGAGCAAGTGGCCTTGTTAGGTACAATGGAGCATCTTTTTATATATTAGCCATAAAGTACAGGATAACCATGCTACAATCCACAGAACCAAGGGAGGATGCTTCATTCTCACTCCTAATGGGAAATAAAATAGACATTGAAAGTGGATGAAGAAAGGGAATTGGGTGGGAGAGGGGGTGGGGAAGGGATCATTTATGGGGAGACCATGGGTAGGGATGAGAGGACTGAGAGAGAGAACGGAAACCAGTGAGGGGGCATCTCTAGGACAAACCAGGGGCAGCAGAGGCTCCTGGGAGGGTATGAAGGTGGCCCTAGCTGAGACTCCTGGCAGCTGGCGAAATGGGGCCTGACATGGCCTCCTCCTGTAGCCAGGCAAGACTTCCAGTAAAGGGAGGTGACACCAACCCAACCACAAAACTTTTGATCCAAAATTTTTTCCTGCCTACAAGATACGCAGAGATAAAGGTGGAACAGAAACTAAGAGAATAGCCAACCAATTACCTGCCCAACTTGAGACCCACTCTGTGGCAGAAAGCCAGCCCCTGACACTATTACTGATACTCTGATATGCTTGCATACAGGACCCTAGCACAATTGTTATCTGAGAGGCTTCATCCAGCAACTGATGGAAACAGATATAGAGACTGCCAATACCAGAGAGAGTATAGGGAATCTTGTGGAAGAGTCAGGGAAATGATTGACAGAGCTGGAGAGGTCAAGGGCACCACAAGAAGACCTACAGAGCCAACTAACCTGGAACCATGGAGGCTCAAAGAGACTGCACCATCAACCCAAGAACATATATATACTGGACCTAGGCCCCCTACACATATGTAGCAGATATGCAGCTTGGTCTTCATGTGGGTCCCCCAGCAATTGGAGCAGAGACTACTATCTCTGACTCAGACTCTACTGACTGGCTTTGGATCCCTTTTCCCAAGCTGGACTTTCTTGTGCACTTAGTGTTGATGAGACTCAATATCTCAAGATAGGTTGGTTGGTACCCAGGAAGAGGGCCTCCTCTTCATTAAGAAGAAGAGGAAGAGGAAATGGGGGAAAGGAGGTAGGATGGTGGGACTGGGAGTAGAGGAGGGAAGGGGGTTGAGATCAGGGTGTAAAGTGAGTAAATAAATAATGAAAAATAATAGCATTGCTAACCTTACTCTGAAAATATTGGATTCTAGGAGCTTCAACAGATACAAGCTGAAGGATTTTTTTGACCTGGGATGATAAGACCATGTACCCAGAGTAAGGCACAAGCATCACTAGGTCAGTTACTATGGTTTCCCAAGCTCATTTCAGAGCTGCTTAAGGACTTTGATTATGTGAAAGATAATTCTCCAGCTTGGGAAGCTCCATGAAGAGTATCTCTCCAGGGAACTCAAGTGATAGATGAGAACACTGAACTGGAGTTATCACATGGTTGAATTAGCTTTGACTATTATAGCTTACAGTTTAGAAAATACCTGAGTGGAAAACAAAGAAAGGTGTGCAAATGTGCAGAAACCAGAAAAGAATGTTTGGAAAGTTTTTCTCCAAGGGGAATTATATGTAATAGCATAGAGGACCCTATAAGAAAACTACTAGCTTAGATTGCAAGATAAAAGATTCTATAACTAGACAGCCACTGTTGCTACTTACCACAGGGCTTTATCAATATGGACATCTTTATGAATAATAAATAAGACCACTGATAGTAAATAAGCCTTCTGATAATGCTGTAAGTTTTCACCTTGTATATCTACTCAGCAAGTGGAAATTTCTTAAATATGAAAGGTAACCAGTCCATGCAAGGTACTCAGTAGAACATGCTGTCTTGCTTCATATCAACTGTCATATAAGCCTTGGAAAGTTCTTAAAGTGTTGCAAACACTGACCAGATGGTAAAAGGCTCCTTACCCAGAAATTGATCCCATGAGGCATCCTGACTTCAGTCCCTGACCACTGTGATTAATCCATGCTGACAAACTAGATTTGAAGCAATAGAAATTATCTGTAACAAGAAACTAATTGTATATTTAGTTAAGTTTGGCAAGATTTTAGGGATAAGACCATATTGACTCTTGAAATAAAAATTCATATTACTTTGGGGGTAATATGGCCTTGGGTTATAATAAATTCTGGTTGTCTTCCTTCTCTCTTGGGTAATATATAGTCTAAAGGTTTCTAATCTGTTTATCTTTAGACTATGAGCATTCTTTAATTATTACTTACAGAGACTTTAAATCTATTTATATAATATAAAAAAACAGAAATGTAACTATGCTATTTTCATATACTATCCCTGTTTAAATGAAGCAGCAAATCAGAGCCAATTTCAAGGCATGTTACAAGATCAGCTCAAATTACACAGATGCTGAGAAGAGTAAAAAGATGTCCCTAAAGTTGCATCATCTTCAGGATGCAGGATAACTCCAGTGTTAAAGAGATGCAGAGAGGCAAAGTAGGTGAACCAATGAACCATCCTTGAATTTATATTGTACTTTTCACACGGGAAGATTATCTAGGCCTTCTACCTACACAGGAGTCCATGTGTGACATCTAACTCCTTTTACTTAATTTCCTTATGGACCATTTTTCTGGAGAGGAAGATGGAAAATTTCAGCCACAAATGGACTGAGACACACCAATCTCATTTCACATTGAGCAAGTGTCCCAGACAGAATTTGAAACCAAGGTTTATCAAAGGAAGAAAGGAAGGAAAGAGGAAGGGAGGGAGGGAGGGAAGGAGAGAGAGAGAGAGAGAGAGAGAGAGAGAGAGAGAGAGAGAGAGAGAGAGAAGTGTTAGAGCTAACAGACAGCCCAGCATGGAAGTTTATGTAGCCTTTTTTGAGTGCATTTGTCTTGGTAACCTGGAGCAAGACTTGCCTCATAAATTTATGCAATTCAGTATTATTAAAATCCTCTTTTAGACAAAACTGATAACATAAGCTGATAGAAGGGCCTCACTAATCATTTTGCTCTCAAGAAAGAAAAGGGTTCAAAGGCCAGGACTTGAGGTCTCAGGTCTAGGAGGGAATGGTCCAATGTCTGTATTTCATCAAATGCAGAAAGCACAGCAAGGCTTCACCTCTTAACCAGGCTGTTTTGTTTGTGACTCAAAAATAGAATTTCTCGGGCAATTCTCTGCTTTAAATGAATAAAACCCTGTTGAATATTCACTAGAATCCTGTGCATGCCTGCATTAGTTATACTAAAGATTTTTAGCAGAGACCATGTAGGGCAATAGGTGAAAGCATAGAGTTCTTGTTTAATAGAATTCACTGGTCTGTGAGTCTAAAATTGTTCAGCTGCCTCATAGAATTTTTATAAAGCTTAAATATCCATAAACAGATACACAGGAGAACAACAACAAAAAAAAAAAAAACTGCTTGCTTTTTTTTCTTCAAAAGGTCACACATTTCTCCATGACATAACAGTAAATAGCATGATAAATAGTTCTGTTATATCATAAATACTAGGAAATAACCATTGACTTTTCAGGACAGTTTAAAATATAAATACTTTGGGATTGAAGTTATAGATGCTTTTCAAACTTGAGCAAGAAATATTACCAAACTCTTAAGTGTCAATAAATCGTGGATGTGACAGAAATTTCAAAATTAGAATGGTATTAGCCATGTTTAGAAATATGTATGGTCTTAGAATTATACAGTTTACTTATAACACGTATCATGTTGAAATGTCACAAATCTGAAGACAATTCGCAGTTGGTCCTGAACTATTATGAAAATATCTGAAATCTGCTTGATCTTACTCTAAATGATATTGATTTCCTGGCTCAGTGAGCCACCTCATAGATCCACAAAATCCCTCAGACTCTAAAGAACCCTAATTATGTTTAGATTTTTAACACCGATAACGTTTTTTTTAAAAAAGGAAAAAAAGTCCTATGGAAGCTACTTAAGACTTAACACTGGTGTTCTGCTTCATCTTGCAGAATATCAATCCTTCAGTCAGCTTCTCTAGCCACATGCCATAAAACTCCTTTCCTATATGTATATCAGCAACATATCCCCAGCCGAGTTTCTCTCAGTACTTCACACATCATAAACCAGAGCTTGGCAATCTATGTCCCACAGCGATATCTACGCAACCAAAATCTTTTGTAGGTAAAATTCTATTGAGACTCAACTATATCAATCATTTACACACCACCAGTATCTTTTTTCAAGAACTGAATGATAGCCTCAGACACCCTATATCCTCCAAAGCCCAAATTTTCAACTTTCTGGCCATTACCAAAAATTTAATTATCACCCAATTATAAACTCAAAAAAAAAAAAAAAAACCCTCAAGAACTGCCCCTCCTTCCAAAAAAAGGGACCTGTTCTCCATTTTTACTAATACAGTCTTAATTTGGTTTTAGTTATTGAAATAAACACAATGACCAAGAGTAGCATGGGAGAGGAAAGATTTTATATGGCTTACAGGTTAAATCCATTGCTAAGGGAAAGTGGGGAAGAGACTTGAAGTAATAGCCATGGAGAAATGCTGTGTGTTGGTTTGTTCTGACAGTCATATCCAGCTACATTTCTTACACAGCCATGACCTAGGGAATTTGCTGCCCACAGTGGACTGGGCACTCCTACACTAAACAGCAATCAAGAATATGCTACCACAGACATGCCTGCAGAAGATTCTGAGGAAAGCAGTCCTCCAATACAGGGTCTTTCTTCCCAGAATAACAAGTTGACAACCAAGATTATCCATCACATATAATCTAACACGGGGGGTTTACTACTGTCTGAATTAGGGTTTAACTGTTGTGCACAGACACCATGACCAAGGAAACTCATATAAGAACATTGGGCTTGGCTTACAGGTTCAGAGGTTCATTCCCTTATCATCAAGGCAGGAGCGTGGCAACTTCCAGGCAGGCATGGTACAAAAGGAGCTGAGAGTTCAACAACTTCATCTGAAGGCTGCTAGGAGAAGACTGGCTACGATGACACAGCTAGGATGAGGGTCTTAAAGCCCACACCCACAGTGACACACCTACTCCAACAAGGCCACACCTACTCCAACAAGGCCATATCTCCATACATATAATGTTACTCCCAGGGTCAAACATATTCAAACCACCACAACTACATTACATTACATTAATACTGTTGTACAGAGTCCATTATAGTTGTAACAACCCAAACCTAAAAATGTAAAAAATAATATAACCCCTAGTGAATTTAAACCATAGCTTTTACATAACATCTCATAGTTTATGTGTCAGAAGTCTTAGCATTGATAAGCTAAGCAATTCTCACACTCAATCTGACACTGACAAAGGTCATTCACTGGAAATCATCTAGTAGCTGGTCTTGTCTTAAAGAATCAAGCCTGCTTCACATATCTTGTGTTAGTGTTGAGGGATACCTCAGTGCCTGAACTCAGCAATGCCCTTCTGCCTATGTGATCGTCAAGGCCCTTCCACATAACCTCTTCAATAGGATCTTTGGACTTCATTTGTGGCAACTGGGAACTGAAGATGCCAAGAAATTTGCCAATCCTCTTACAAACATGTTGCAGATCTGACAATTGTTAGCACCTCCTAACTGATTACTCTACCCTAAATCAATTTCTTAGGCTCAGGCCGTATATTCTTAAAATTAGAATTTCATTTTAAATTTTCTCTTACCAAATATATAAAAATATATTCTTCTTACATTTAGTTTAAACTTCTCTCTGTGGGATTCAAGCCTTCTAATTGAATAGCGTCCTGCTGTAACAATCTTACCTTATTTCCTTTGAGTTGTTTTGCTTATTCTTGGCAATACAGAGCCATCACTTGGGAAACAGTAAATTCTCTCTTTCTTAGTAGGCTTGAGCATAGGCGTCCTTGCACCATAGAATAGCTTTCATGTTCAACTCATTTACACTAGGTTTCAGGATTAAGATAATACCTATTCTTGAATAACATCCTAAGTGAATTCAGGGATGCTTTTTGGCTTTGCTATTTTTAACTTCCATATATTTAGATAAAAATCAACATGAGAGATATCATTTTGTGTGGGCATGAGAAAGGAGAAGTCACAGGATGTAACTCAATGCACATGCGGTAGATAACAAATTAATATTAAATGAAGAAGAAAGGCTATAACTGATAGCTTTGTAGGGAAAAACTTGTGTTTGAAATGTTGAAACAAGTCACAGTAATTTAAATGCTTTTATAAAGTACAATTAATTTTAGTATTGAAGAACATATTTAGTTTAATTAATGTTTTAATTCAATAGTAATAAATGAGAGGACATAGAATTTAAAGAAATATATATTACTAGTTAATTTAACATTCACTCAAAATTTTAACTACATCTTACATTTCATGTGCATTGTGTCCATATTTTTGTTTGTTTGGTACCTTAATAGTGGTGGAAATACCAACGGCATTCACTGAATAATTTAATTGCCTGAAATTGTACCTTGATATGCAATTATTCTATGTGCTATGAAGCCAAATTAAATATATAATATTTCTGTCATCAAGTTACAAAATTATCTTATTGAACCACTTTGGGCAAAATTGTCCAATTTGTATTTATGTTTTAGACAATAAATTAGTAATAGCAAGCCACTTGCAGTATATCTTGCTTTTAGGAAGAATTT
Source organism: Arvicanthis niloticus (assembly GCF_011762505.2). NCBI lineage: Eukaryota > Metazoa > Chordata > Mammalia > Rodentia > Muridae > Arvicanthis > Arvicanthis niloticus. The sequence continues at coordinate 85,774,695 of NC_047659.1, read as the reverse complement.
AAAGTGTGTATTTTGAACCAAAGCACCATCCAGTTTGGTCCTTAAAATCTTGTGTGATCTGGTTTTTCAAGATAACAGCATAGGAATTCCTTGCTTTTTTTTTCTTCCAGAATAATATAAGGGCTGGCTAAATTTGAAAATAAATGTCTTCCCTGCTGCCGTTCTTAACTGCAGACAGAGACTGTCATTTGAAAGCTTTACCAAAAGGGCCTCGAGCCTCGTCATGTTTCACCTTTATCACTGCACTGCCGATCATTTAGAGGGCTGACTTGTTCCAGACAGCTTTAATTAAACTGTTGCAAAGATGCAGATAGATGTCAATGGACATGATCTATAACATAAGGTGAAGTGTGTGTTTAACAGTGTTCTGTCCGGTTTAATCACCTCCTTGCATTTCAGTGGCTCTGTGTCCATGTATCAAAGACTGAATGTACGTATGTATTTTTTTAAAAAAAATCCATCCCATTAGTGGCCATCTGCTTGATCTTCTGTGGATGTAAGAATCATCTACAATCTGCCAGGGATTTAGAGACATCAATAATTTGTGAATAGTCATGTTGGTACTGGTCGAAGGGTTAAGTGCTCAGCACATCAGGGGCACCTCTTTGGGGATTTGAACTCTTAGTTGACTGTTAGGAACCTCATCCCCTATGTGTATTCCCACTACATGCGGCTCATCAGACATGGCCAGCTGTAGCTGGGAAGCATTATTAGCTCTGGGATTTGAAAGTCATGTTAAGAACTGGTAGAATGGTGTATTGGAGTTAAAACACAGGGAGAGGATTCTGTGACAACTTCAAGGTCTTTGCTACACCTTAAGCATGGGTTCTTTTCTTTTTGCCTTTCATTTGTATGCTCTTTGTTAAAGGGTTATGTGGTATACAGTTGAAAAACAATATATTAATCAGTTCTCCTTATAATTCTCTGATGAATTCCATTTCAACCAAAGCCAAACAATAAATAACGACAGAGTGCAAAGGACGTTTTGACGTGAACAACTTTCTTTGTTATTCATCTCCTCAGAGCTGAAGAGAGGCAACAAGAATGATCTTTGAAGTTTAACTCATATACTGGTCTTTAATTACGATTGCTCAAATATTGCTGTTATAATGCAGACAACAACAAATACCACAGGAAAGCTTTAGCTTTGTATGCTAACCTGTAACTTCATGTTTGCCTAAGCCTGGCATGTCATAGTCACTAGTTTGGTCCCTGCATTGGCACAGTGTCCAGCAAATAGTACTTAGCTTGCAGAGTGAATGGATGCATTAGAGGAAGAGAAGACAAGAGAGAGAAAGGGGAAAAAAGAGGAGAAAAGATGACTCAATCTGACCTGCATTCAAGCAGTTGCTTTCAGTAATGTTTTCTACAAGTTGTTTTGGATCTGGAGATAGATGCTTAGCAATACAATGTTTCAACAGTTTTCGTGGATATAAATTATAGCAGTAACTCCTGTTATTGTGACCTGTGGGTAATAGTGCATTTACTTTTCTTGTTGGGTAAATGATAGAAATAACTATGGTGTGATAACAGGCTTTCGTGAGATTCTTTTCCACTTCATATCTCCATTGTGGCTTTGTTTTAATATGACTGGACTCTCCCCTAGCATCAACTGTGGTTTTGTTGAGAAGGGGAATGATTCTTAAGCAGAGGCATTTTTAGTCTTTTCTCTCCTGGCACAGTTACCTGATATTAAAGATAAAGATAGTATGTCTGCTTTGCAGTTGATTTGAATGTGTGTTTGTTTCCAGTAATTTCAGCTTTCTTACCCCGGAGTAGTTTTACCCATCACTTAATTGTCCCTAGCTGATGTCTAGAAGGTCTTTTTAAACTCCTTAACTGAACAATGAGGCCTCAGTGGACACCTAGATTGTGTCTGCTTGGGAAAATGCCAAACACTAATGAGTATTTTGCTTAATGGGATGGAAACTGAAAGTGCATGCCTCTTCCCTGGCTGATCAATGCCCACTTCTGTTGTTCAAGTGTATCTAGACATCCTAAACTCAAGAACAAAGGCTGTAGGAGGCAGAGCACTTAGTGTCTGCCCACAGAAGGATGTACAGATTCAGAACTTCTTTTGAGTCGGACGTTGAACTGAAAAAAGAGAACTGGAACCCTTCTGAGCTAAACCTCTTGTAGTTATAGACATTTCTGCATGTTAGTTTGCAGGTAAGGATGAGGGAATAAATTGTGTTGTTTAAATCTAATCTAAGCAGTGTTTACTTCAATAACTACCTATTTATTGTGTTATGCTTATTTCACTCTAAAATAATTAATACTATATTTATTTGGATTTTCGAGGTTCAAAGCACAATGTTTTCGATGCAAATTTTAAAATAACTAATTAAAACATTACCTTCAAGAAGAAAAAGTAAAAGAAAAAAAAATCCCTTAAGTAATTCAGTAAGCCAACATTATCGAGTCTGCGTGAGTGAAGAATAATGATTTCCATGTGGTGCTAATAATGTCCCACACAAGACTAAGTGGAAAGTGTAGCCTGTGTTTTGTTGAACTGTATCTGATCCTATTGATACAGCTCTCCCTTTGGTAACCTTTATAATTTACAGATTCCATGAAGGTATTAGATAATTTCCAGCAGAAAACTTTCGAAGGTAATTATACTTTCAGTTGATTCCCATCTTGTCCAAAGCTTCTTGGGTTTGTAGATGATGAGAAAAGATGAATGTTACATCTAGCTAATGCACACAGTCTAATGTCTGAACCTGGACTTTGGGAACATACTTTCCCTTTGTCATCTATAGTCAAGTCACCATTCTGCTTCATGACACTATTTCATGTCTTTGGAGACTCTTGAAAAATACAAGATTCTAAATTAGAGTTTATAATAGAAACCTTGCCTGACCCTTAATAATTGTTACTTTACTGAAACATTCTAATGCCAGAACTAAGTTGCTTATTATACCAAACATGAAGTCTTTTGACCCTCAAGGTTCAATATTGATTAGTCTTACGCTTGTCAATATTTACCTCTAGTGTCAACAATGTTCAGTCTGTAATAAATTCAAGGGTGAATATTCTTCCTAATCCACACAAATTCTAAATGTTCAATTTCTACAAATTAGCATTTTACTTAGTGGAATGCTTTGTTTGCTTCTACACTCATAATTAATGATTAGATATTGGGCAACAAATATCATCATAGTGAGTCAGGTATAAATTAACAGTACACAGGAGACAGAATTCATTAAAACAAAAATTTTTACTGATAAAAATCACTCTAAATCGAAAGGTTGGGTAAAGCAGGCCTCCGTTATATATTCAACAAAAGGGCCTAAGCTACCTTTTAATCTGAGACCATGGAGGGAATGTTTTTTAAACAAATGTTGATGTGCTTTCTTTGCTCTTGGATAATACAATAGAAAGTTCTAGATTTTTTTTAAGCTGTGATATTTTCCATGCTATCAACTATATATTAAAGAGTTACTTATGTTTTTCACTCAATTTCTTAACAATTCAAAGTTTAACTATCAAATAACTGCAGTGGAAACATCATGATGGCCTTAGTTACAAGGAAATTCTCGGGAAAGAAAGGGAATGGGAAGCTTTTATCGTGCTCAGAAGATGCTCTCGTGAGAATTTCCTTCGCTTCGTGTGCCTTTATCATTTATTGATAAAACATATACTTCACGTTTCTACAACCCCAGGTTTATAATCTACATTATTTTATATTGTTCCTCTGCAATTAATATCATCATTACTTTCCTTTATTTAAGTAAGCTAATATCATCTTCACATTTAGGAAGAGGTATTTTCACCTTAATTATGCTACAAAGTAGAATTCTTCCTAAAGGATAAAACAAGAAAATTGAGTTTGGCAAATATTTAACATTATTTCCATTTGGCTTAACAACAGGAAACTCTTGTGGAAAATATAACAAGGGCAAATGGAGAGATTGACCCCATGGTTCAGAGTAAATACTGGTTTTGCAGAAGTCAAGAGTTCCGTTCCTAGTACCGCTGAGTTGGATGACTCACAACCACCTGTGATTTCAGCTCCAGGGGATCTGACACCATCTTCTGGTCTTTGTGGGCAGGTATTTACATCTATATCCCCCTAAATGTGCATAATTTTAAAAATAAATCATTTTTAAATAATAAGAGGTTCATGGTATAAGATTAGTATGAAAGAGAGGAATCTTTATCCTTGTCTCACCCTCAAAGAAATAAGCTTTATGGCTGACAAATTTATCAGCTGCCAATTTTTTTCTGGCTATGTCTTGAACCAATAGTGAAAATTCCTCATTATTATAGTTTTATATTTTGGAGTCCAGGATGGATGCACAAATGGGCAAGATGGTGCCTACCCTGGTGCTGATACCCATGATGCGTTTAACCAAAAGAGGGATGCTCCTGGTGGCATGGTGGTATAGCACTTATCCTGTCAAATAAGAGCTACACGACATTTTGCTTATGCTTATTCTGAAATCTCTCTGACTCACTGATGTAAGATGAGATTTCAGTATTAACTTTGCAGCCTTTTGTTTAAACTAATGCCACATATATACCTTTCCTCCTGGATGGAAATGTGCTTCCATTTTTGTACTGCTTCAGAGCTTCAAAGTTTTCCTCTGACAACATAAACTTCATGTCCTTTTAGCTTCTACTAGAGATGTATAAAGACAGCTTCTTCTGGGTGTCTGGATGAAACCTGTGAATGAATTGATTCTTCTGGAATGGGAGCTTGCTGATTGCGTCAGCACTATCCTTTCATCTTCTTTGACCAGAGGAATTGTATTTGCAGATATGTCTAGCACTCTGTTTGGCTTTCCTGTCAACTCATTCCCTTCCAAGTAGAAAGAGCCAGATGTATTCTGAAGCATTCACAGTCTATTTTAGGACCCTGTAGTTAGCAAAGACTGTTCTTTTCTATATAACAGATTGTTTAAATCTGCTGCTGTGTTATACATGCATTATCTCCTTTAATCTCCGTGGGAATTTGCTAAGGTGCAAAGAGATTCAAATGACCTGAACCAACAACACCTAGAAGACTGACACCTGGATCTGCTTACTCTACCCCTGGGCTCTTACTCTCAACCACTTGGTTTATAATGTTTCTCTTGGAACTGCCTTCCTATCACTAAAAATCATGTAATGAATTCCTTCAATTTGGTAGAAGAATGAATTCCAAGAACTTATGAACAACTTTGTTCAAAATGGAAACTGTGTACTGAAGACAGAGCTGGAGATCCGAAGAATGTTCATTTACTTCTCATTTACAAGTTGGTCCACAGGCGTAGAGAATGTAGCAATATGACTCTCTGCCTTTTTAGACAAAGCACTATTTTACTACATAATTGCTCAAGTGCATGTTCTATGGTGTGCATCAGACTCCTCACCAGTATCACATCTATAAACCTCTGAGTCTATATAAAAGGTTATTTTCAATAAACAGTGAATGGCTTTCATTGTTCTTTATGATACAAAACCATGAATCAATACAGGTTCCCCTAGAAATTTCTCTGAGGGATAGCATGCACTTTCAATTAACCTCTAATTACTTTGCTTTATTTTATAAATTTAAAATGGGAATGTTGTTTTAATTCAGAAATAGAGGCATAAAGATATGGAACAGAGATACAGGGAATATCCACATCATAAATCAGGGTACATATAAACTTATAAATACATATTATGTTCATTCAGATAATACATGTTTTCTTCCCAACACTCCTTGGTTGACCAGACCACTTGTCAGTCCTTAACAAATTGCAAAAGTGGCTTATTTTAAATCAAATTCATGATAAACATTTGCAAAGTCTAGCACATCCAGGTCACTAGTTACTTTTCAAAGATGATTCAGTGGGAAAATCAAGTTTCCATAAAGCACGATTTTTATATAGACTGGATGATGAAAGTTAGTATAATGAGAGAGAAAAGGCATTTTAAATCTTCATGGAGTTGTGGAAACTCTGTACATGTGAGCGTGTGTGTCTGTGTGTGTCTGTGTGTGTGTCTGTGTGTATATGTGTCCGTGTATGTGTATGTGTGTATGTGTAGTGTATACATGTACTTTACTTCTTTATTGCATACAAGGAAAAACCCACACCCATTCAACCAGTATTCAAGGTTATTTACAAACTGAGGCCAGTCTACCTTTTTAAGCCTGTTTCCCATCAAAGACCTGTATGTTTCACATCCTGCCATGACTTCACACTTTGTCCTGGCAACATTGCATACTTCCATGTCTCAGTGTCCCTGAGCATGATTCCTCTTGAGTCTTTGCCCCACCTACTTAGCTGTGCTTATTTTTTAATATTACATGGCTTTCTTTTTATGAAAACATTGTCAACTCCTCTGTCTTCAACCTCCATTCACTATGCCCTACAAGAAGTAACTTTCCCTTATAGCTCTAGTTCTTGCAGTATCTTATTATTATTAAATATATTTACATGTACTACAGCTCCAAATGAAAACACACAGCTTATTTATTTTGTACACCCAAACATACTGCCAGATTTCAATACACATTTCTGTCTTGAAGTCTGATATTTAACTGCAACAGCCCTTCTATACTAATTCAGACTCAAGGGTGCCTAGTAATTCATGAAGCAGTGTGAAGATGTAATTATCTCTGTTACAATGAGAACTTTCTACAAGTAGAAATGGGAGGTTTCACTAAGGATCCAGGAAAACCTCTTCTGCTGCCATAAAAATTGCAAATAAATGATTTTTAAAATGTACGCATTAAGCACTTCAGCTGGAGCACTGCCAGCCTGGTTAAGGATAGCACCAAGTGCTTCCTGCTTAGCTCTCCAGCCTTTCTGACCCCAGAACCCATTGAAAACCCATTCTCATGCATGGCTTATTTCAGAGGGAGGAAAAGTAGTTTTCTAACATATCTCAAGGATGTTAGTCCCACGTGAAAGTGGTGGGACGTGTGTACTACAGTGATGTAGTCCTTTTCCGAGCCCTGAGAGTTTCCCTTATTCCCTTGTTAGTCAGAATCAAGCAGGGGATTCTCAAGCAACATGACAAGGCTATGTGCTGGAGGACTCCTCAGTTTCTGTTCCACTCTTACACATCACTCCTATACTAAGCTCAGTAATGTTATCACACTATCACACGCAACCCAGTGCACTTCAGTTTGCATCTCAGTTCTCCTTGGAAGCTGTAGTAGACTCAACATGACCTGGACATCTTCTGGTCCAGTTTTGATCCAATCTGCTTCCGAAAATGGGTGGTTAGACTTTGTCTTACTAATCACGTGGTTGACATTGCAGAAAGAATTCAAAACTATGATTATAAGGTGCCAACAAATATTTTTCTCTACTTTAGAAGGTGGGAAGATTAAAATGCCTTATGATGAGTATTGGAAGTGTTTAAAGCTTGTCTAGGGGAACACTGCTACTCATATATTCTTGAGCAAGGACCAGTCCTCTTGTAGCCCAGGAAGATCATCGCTCTTGATCTAGCAAGCAGCAGCTTCCTTAGAGATGTGTGTAAAACAGTGAGGAGAAAGCAGACACCATCATTGCTAGCCGGAGGAGCTGAGTTAACCCTGTTGATCAGTTATGTTACAAATGTCACAGCCAGATAGCCCTCTTGGTTCTGTCTTTAGCAAACCCAAAGGATTCTTTTCTCTTCTGTTTATTACTTTTACTTCCTCAGACTTTAACCAGAAACAGTTTGTATCAACAAGGTGATGTCATTTGTGTTTATAATCAAATGCTAATAACTACTACAAGCTCTGGAAGTAACATAGCCATCTTTTTATACAATTCGTGCTAGTGGATGTTTTTTCATCATAATTTCCAAGATCATCTGCCAAAGATTATTTCCCAGAGTTCTTTGTAGCAATATATGCACCCAGAATACACTTACAAGAAATAAACAGCCATGGCAGGAAACATCTCTGGGACTGGAATTTTAAGTAACTTCTTCCATTAGATGAAAGACCCTCATGTCAACATCTGCATATCAAGATTTTACTCATCATTAAATGTAGCCCAATGCCAGGAGAATTTGCAATTTATTTCAGGTACTAAAATTAGTCTGTGCTGAGAAAGAGTTCAGCATCCAAACACAAAGGAACGTCAGACTATTGGTGCACAAGGAGCATTTGAGGCAGTTATGGGAAAGTGAGCATTCCCCCCATAAGCCTTGATTTCCCTCTTGCTTAAGTGAATTAGGCTGTGAAAACTCCCATTAGCATATCTTTCCATGTCTGCATTGTGTTTGTGCATATCTGCTTAATAGGTTTTGCCCTCTTTCCCTTCTCGCTCCTAAGAGTTGTTCTGCCTCTTTCCCCAGTTGCTGAGCAGAGAGGACATGGACAGATCAGGCTACGTGAGTGCAGCCTGCAGAGAGCAAACCCAGATTTACTAACTTTGAGACAACTTCTAGTGAGCTCTCACCGTACACCTGGCTGGCTTGCCATAAAGGCAACTGAGCCAATCGCCCTAAATCGGTTAGAAGATGACACTGGGAGATTTTTCAGCAGGAATGATTCCATTTTATCCCTCTCACCAGTTACATGGTTAGCTGGTCCATGTACTGATTTGTTATAGCACATGGGGCTGACTTGCTCTTTGCCAGCCTTCTCAATGCCTTAATGGCACTGGAAACTGACAGTCTCCTGGGAATGTATATGAAGGAAAGTCTGAGCTTCCCTCCTTCAAGGACACTGTGTTCAATCCATTATCTCTAACTCATGTGCAATAGCCTAGTCTATCAAAATACAGTGATTGAATAAAACTTTCATTCTAGGTAATGAATGCATTGATTTAATAAAGGATTTGTTCTGTATGGTATTATAGTTCCCCAAATGAACACTGAAATCCTAAAATGGGAAACTTATCTTTGGTCTAAGTTAAGCATAGGCACTTCTTTTAAACTGCATACCCTAATAAGGTAGCAGCCCACTTGATACTTAAAGCAGGAAAAGTCTATTATATGAGTTCTTAACATTTTCCAGCTATTGTAAAGCCACCTGCTTTTCCTATCATAAGTACATCTGGCATCCAGCAAATAGAGTACAGTGATGGCTATCGGACTAATTTATGATGTTTTTATATTTCCATGGTTTGGGCAGGTTAATCCAGGCTGATATGCTCACCTCCCTTTCTGAGATAAATGGTGAAATCTTACACTCTTGAAATCTTTTTATTGTTTTCACTTTCAAATTCTAGAATAGTTTGGTATGTTCCCCGATTTTATTAGAGAACAGAGAGATATAATTAAACCTCCTGCTTTGTCCAGATAGCACCTATTCTTGAACATCTAGAAAGATTTGGAAATATGTTGTACCTAACATTGATCTTGAAAATTTGCACTTGTAATCACATTTCCTTCCCTAAGTTTACTGGGCATTCTGTTGCTGTTTCTGCTTCCGATTTTGAGGATTGCATTTTGCAATATGCAAATTACTTTAACAAACCCAAATGAGTCAAGGGCAGAGCCTATTCCCTGACTTTAGACATGAGGTTGGAAGATTTAAGCTACAGAGAATGTCTTGTGTGGTCTTCTGTTTCACCTTGGGAGAAAGGGCAAGTGCACACATTCTCAGAGCATCCCTTAGATCTGTCATAAAGTGAACCTTCTTTTAACTATTTGCAGGCATCTGAACTGTTGGGATGTATATGCCATAGTCTCCCTTTGAATATCAATTCAAAGGCCCACAGTAACAGTTGTGTTTTTAATAAATCTAATCTATAAATCATTCATCAAATATACTTTAAAACAGGATAGATATTAGAACACCCTGAAAGATTCATTAGAACATGCTTTCTTCTTTTTTAACCAAGACGTGTGACCACGTTAAATAAATGTGTATCAACTCTAAACCGAGTTGAGACATGGCAGCGTGTTATAGATTGCAGAGTCGAGAAGAGGAAAATGTTATCCCTGTCTCTCCTGACTAGTTTAATGATTGCAGTAATGTTTATGCCTTACTCAAAACTGCTTTTTCTTCTGGCAAAAAAAAAAAAAAAGTCTGTAGAGGATTTGAACCTCTAAAACTTTCAGTTGGCAGCAAACAGTAACGATCA